>NW_021939256.1:2990159-3280917 GCF_001715985.3 Manacus vitellinus | reverse complement strand
CTGAGTCTTAGCGCAAGGGTGAAGGGGATTGATGGGGGCGAGAAGGTAACCTTGAAAACACTGAAGTAATTGTTCACCCGAGGATCCAGAAAGGATTAAGTCTGTAGGATCAGTGCGGCGATACAGGAAGGCTCGTAAAAAGGAATCTGATAAACGCTTAGTGGAAGACTTTAAAGCTATCGACAAACTGATAGCTTTAGGGCGAGAGGCCGTGGTCTTAAGCTGCGCCAGGGGAGGTTTAGATTGGACATTAGAAGGAATTTCTTCACAGAAAGGTTGATTAGATGTTGGGATGTCAGTATTGTCTGATGTATTGGGCGGAGTCACCGTCCCTGTAGGTGTTCAAGGGAAGACTGGACGTGGCATTTAGCGCCATGGTGTAGTTCACCTGGTAGCGTTCGGTCAGAGGTTGGACGCGATGATCTCGGAGATCTTTTCCAACCTAATTGATTCTGTGATTCTGTGAAGTATTCTCTTGAATTCACCTGGAGCAGAGGGACCTGCAAGGGAGTTAGCAAGGCTGTGTTAAACAAACACACTGTCGAGATTGTAGCAGTAAAGAAGCCAAAGGAGATTTCACGCTTGTGTCATATCGAGGAAACCAGGGAGGTGCCCTACGTTGGATTCGTTTTTATGGGAGATGAGTCAAGACAGATCCTGTGACACTAGTGGCAGCAAGAAGAGATTAAGCAGTAGACAAACAGAAGTTGCTAAAACTGGCTAATATTTACTGAGTGACTCAGGAATGTGGCAGCTTACCTACCCAGCCTTCTGTAAAACTTCATCTGAGCAATCGGAGGGGGCAGGCATGAGGCCATTTCTTTTTTTAAAGGGTCCAGAAAGAAACAGATCAACAATCTGACTTCTGCACCAGGAAAATGAGTAGAAACCATCCTAAATGTTGTAGTTAGTCAGACTTAATGTAGGAGTTGCATGGCTTTTGTTGAAAGTATTCCTGTGTGGAAGACCACTGTATAAATCCTGGAATATGTTAGATAAGAATTGGGTATGGATATGATGGCTAGAATTCATATAATGGTGCAATTCATATAATTTGTATACTTTCCAAAGAGACTGTCAACAGTATCAAAGGCCTTTCAAGGAATCCAGTAAATGTAGAATGAATGCGAAGGTCCTTTGGTGGGTGGAAAACTGACTGAAGAGTGTGTGATCATCTGCCACACTGACAGATGGAACTGTTCTGGGATCTTCATTCACTTAGTTCAGGAGCAACTGGGGGAAAACAGAGTAGATTTTAGGAAGCATAGATTAGATATTAGGAAGAAATTCTTCACTGTGAGAGTGGTGAGGCACTGAAACAGTTTACCCAGAGAAGCTGTGGATGCCCCATCCCTGGCAGTGTTCAAGGCCAGGCTGGATGGAGCTCTGAGCAACCTGGTCTAGTGGAAGGTGTCCCTGCCCATGGCAGGGGTGTGGATCTAGATGATCTTTAAGGTCCCTTCCAACCCAAACTGCTCTGTGATTCTATGAAAAGAGGGTGAATGGTCAGATGAGGTTTGCTGATTCCTGCAGTAAGTGAGGCCTATGAAGCCTTGCAGGAGCACCTTACAGTCCTGCCTGACTGGCTCCTATCAGCCTGTCATGGCCAGATCGTGATCACTGTATGACAGGTGAAATCCAGAGTAGGTACCTGATGTCCGTGAGGAAAAACCCATTTTAACTTTACATCATTTTATTTATAAAATGAATGTGCTGACTGATGATGCTCAGGAGCAGGATAAGTAGGTCACAACGCAGTTTCATTAAAATATCAGCTTAGCACTTAGTAGGAGCTCATAAAAGGTAAAAAATGTTCTGAATACTGAGAAAAGAAATAGAGAATAAAAAAGGGGAATATATTTTTGTTGTTGTAATCTTTGCAATTTATGCTTACAATTTCCATATTGCATGTGGCTTACATAATTTTTGAGATGGGGAGGGAAGCAATAGAATGAAATGAAAATGTTTAGAAAAAGACAATAAGGACCAAAGGGAAAAAAATCAGCTTCTGCGAAGAGGGATCAGCTGAGCAGGACTCTACTTTGAAATGGTAGGAATGAGAGAAAATAAAAACTGTCAGTCCAAGGGGGAGGTCTTTGTATGGAATGAAATCCCCACCACTTTCAGATACCTTTCTAAAGAAGGCACTATCCTGCTTTATTTGGGCAGAAATTACTTAGTTCATTAATTTTGGCATAGAACTAGATTCTCCAAGACTGTGAAGACTCAATGGAAGCTGGAACCTGCCTGTGCTTTCTCCCTTTTGGACGCCTTCGAGAAGGCTCAAGGCCCTGCAGCTGATTGAGTCTTTCAGTACTTTTGTCACGTTAGTGACTCTCTCCATTGCCAAGATTTTACTGAGGGAATCTGGGTGCCAAACCTGTCGCTCCAGTTTGGGAAACAAACAGCTTACTACTGTGACATTAAGCATTTTGTGGATTTAACTAGCATGGTGTACTCTGCAGTTCTCTTAAATGAATAAAAATACTTTCTTGTGCAGAGTATATCCAAACTGTTTTATTGTCAGTGTGTGTTTCTCTGTGTGTCTCTTCACTCATAAGTCAATCTTGCAGTTTTCTTTGTAGCTTTTATCTTGTTCCAGAATGTCTCCTCAGTCTGAATGAAGGGTTAAATTTGCAGTAACTGTGAATGGTTGACCAAGTTAAGTGCAATTAGTGACTTTTCAGGAAAAGGTTAATCTTATCTGGTGAGTAAGAACCAGAATGTTCAAGTCTTCTCTGAGTGGAACCTGTTAAATTCAGCTATTTAAAGCTTACCCCCTTTTTTTTTTCCCAGAGTTGATAAAGACAGGAGTGGAATTATATCTGATAATGAACTTCAGCAGGCATTATCCAATGGTAAGTATGTAAATGAGCCGGGAGGTAGTTCATTGTAAACTTAATGTTAAATTTCTTGTGAGACAGGTCACTTGATGCCATCATTCTTTGAACTGAGGGATGTTCTTACCACTGATTAATACTATTTAATCTACAGCAAAAGGCTGGGGAGGTGAAGAAAAAAAAGAACAGTCCTCCTGATTTTTTTGTTTTAAACTGAGTATCTATTGTAAATGTTACTGATTTGTATTTTGGGGAATGAAGGCATCCACATCCCTTTTTTTTTCCCCCCCATCTCTACTTCCTGGAAATCATAATCAGTTATTTATATATTCCTCACTCATCACTACTGAACCTTTGCTTTTTAACCAGGATCAGTGTATAACCTGGACAAAGATTATCTGTTTACAACCAGTCTTTTTACCGCACATAAAACCTTTTCATACAGTACGGTGCAGGAATTGAAGATAGTAATTCTTTTTTTTCTTCCCCAAATGAGGCATATTTGAGTTTTTTTCCTAATAGAGTAGAAAGGTGCACTCTAGATCTAGTACTAAAACTTTCTAGTAGTCTGTCAGTTCCCTGTATTAATGCTAAAGAGTAACTAGGGTACAGTGAAATAACTCATGGAAACAAAATTAAAAATGAACTTTTTTTTTCCAGTAGACTATTTTTACTTTCCTCTCATGACTCAGTATGGGTAGGGTTGTACTTTGTGGGTTTGTTTCCACTTAGGAATCTGAAAAATGGCATATTGAGGTTGTTTATGCACCTTTGAGTTTGTATCAAGTTCTTCTCCCAAGGTTTAATTCCTTTATCCTTCCTGTGCTTTGTGACTTGACAACAGTTTAAACTGATTTGAGCTGCAGTGCACACAGGCTGAAAGGCCCCTTGTTGTCAGTAATTGCCCGACTTAAAATAAATTTGGATGGCTATATTTAGTAAAATTGCACTCTAGTAACTGAACTGGATTTACTAGAATATTCATTTAATAATTTGTCTGAAAAATTAAAAGCAATGTATTGTGCCTGCCAAACCCAATCCATAACTAAAATACTATTTTGAATAAAAGCTAAGTTAAATTGATTAAGTCACCATTTTCACTTAAATTACAGTGCTGTTTAGAACTGTGGGAACCTGGCTTTACCTGCCATTTTAGACTTCATATAGTTTAAATATCTTCTCATCTGATTAAATATAAGGGTAATAGGCAGTGATGACTATCTGAACTCTTTTCTTTCCTTATTTGCAGTGTAGGTTAGCAGTTGCAGTGCTTTGCTTTGCAGTTATGAAAAATGCCTGCCAAGTGTTAGACAAAATATTTACAGAGCTGTAAGCTTCCTTCATTCCAAGAGATTCTAGATCTTCTACACCGAAGTCACTAAAAATTCACTATATTCTTTTCAAAACATATCCTCTAGTGGATGGTTGTGCATAGCTGTTCTGCAATCTTAACATGGGCTAAAAGAATGTTATGTGTTTATTTCTAAAACATGTAAAAAAGTCTGCATAGTGCTCATTAAAATTTGAAGCTCAGTGTGGTTTTGACATTTTGGCATTTTCAACATGTCAAGTTTAAGCAAATAACAGTATGCTTATGTGGGAGGGAGTGATCATCACATTGTATAGCTGTTTCCACAATAAAATCCTATGCTTCCTTCTTGTTTTCTTCTGTGCTGCTGTGTGAATTAATAGTAGAGTCAGGAAAGGAGGCAGGAACAGTCTTTCACTGTTGGAATAGGCTGAAATCAGTACAGTTCTTCAGCTCTGGAGTTGCTTAGATTTCACTCTGTGGCATCTATATGAGTCTCTTGGATATTTCAACGTGAAATAAGTTAACTTATTTCACTTTTTTTCACTGTATTTTCACTTTTTCCTCTTAT
The DNA here is from genome assembly GCF_001715985.3 of Manacus vitellinus. Taxonomy (NCBI): domain Eukaryota; kingdom Metazoa; phylum Chordata; class Aves; order Passeriformes; family Pipridae; genus Manacus; species Manacus vitellinus. The sequence goes on along the minus strand of NW_021939256.1, from coordinate 3,276,197 downwards.
TCTGTTCAGAGTTAAGTGCTGGCACCCTATTAATAATTCCATTATTTTTTATTTTTGTCAGGAGACATACAACTCTAAGGTACTGATGTTCTCTGTCTAAAATACTGCTTAAGCATTTTCAGAACCATCTTTTCTCTTTCTCTGCTTATATTTCTCTTTATGTGCAAATAGTCATACGTCCTGCCTACAGTACAGGGTTCTCCCCCATTGCTGCACCTATAGACTTACACCACTGCAGCTTGATCCAGCAAAGCTCAGTACCAATGCAGCCCTCCTCTTAGGTACCTGTGGTCAGCTACTGCATCACTGCCAACACCTCTGCAGCACCTCTCCTCTCACTGATTCCTTTACTCCTTGTTCTCACTGATCCTTTGTAGTCCCTGCACATAACTGCAATTAATTTAATATCTGCTGCTTCATCCTTCTGGTTCCCTCACAGGCTCTAGAGAAATGGTGGTGAAATTCTAGATGAGGCACAATATTTCTCTTAATTTAAAGCTTCTTAGCACTCGGGAACGCTCTCAACCAAGTGGAAACTATTCCACAGCAACTAGCCTCTAAATACTCAAAGTACAAAGCTCCTCTTCAAATGATTACTGCTCAGGCAGCAACATTTCTTGTTCTGAAAATACTAATTTAAAACATTTAAACTAATGTCTAATTGATCTAGCAGTGGAGGTGGGATAATTCTAAATTGCACTGTGTGGATATGCCATTTTAGAAACCTCTTCTTTTTATTTCTGTCAGAAACTAAGTGCCCTGGAGCAGTCCTGTAAAACAGGAAATGAGCAGATGGGTTTTCACTGAAGAACAGATATGAGACCTTGATTGAGTTGTAACTTAAAACTCTTTTGCTCCCATAGTAGAAAATGAGCTACTTCAGTTTTGATCTTGCCTTCTATCCAGTACTTCCTGATAGCCTGGGATGAAAAAATCCTTCTTAGATCTTCCAGCATTTGTTAGGTGTTTTTGTTGCAGACTGAAAAATGTTGGTTTCTGTGTAGTACTTGCAAAGCATTGGTCTGAAGTCATCTCTGAATGGTCAAGAACATAATTACTTCAAAGCAGCCTTATTTTGAATACACCAGCTCCACGTCATCTAACTCTGAATTCACTTCTCGTAACTGAATTTTTTTGTTTGGTTTGTTGCATTTTTTTAAAATGTTGCTTAGTATTGAGGAACTAAGTAATTCTTTCTGTTTCAGGCACGTGGACTCCATTTAATCCAGCAACAGTCAGGTCAATTCTTGGTGAGTGTAGTTGTGTGATGTGAAATACTGAAGAAGATACTGTTTTGTGATCATTCAGATGATTGAAAATGCTATCAATTGCTGCACTGTTTTTTTTTTTCCTCAGAGTGTCCAGCAGTAGTAAGTTGAGTTCAAATATTTTCCCTTCTGATGAATACAGGGATGCCCTTTTTGTGCACACATGTGCACTTGTTGAAGTAGCCTGAGAAAATTTACTGACAAACTGAATAGATAGTGAATAGTAATTTATGCATGGGGAAATTGTCATATTAAATATTCTAAAAAGATATTATATAGCTTGTCTTTGTAAGTAGTTTTTCCTGTCTTGCATTTTAATCCTATGTTTCACTCCAGAAATACCAAACACAAGCTTTAAAATGTTTGAATTCTCTTAGGTGTCCTAAAATAATTGCCAGTAATGTGGAAGATGATGGTTGTAGAATAGAAGGATAAAAATTCAAGCACAGTAACTCTTTTTATCACACAGTTCATAAATCCAAGGACTAAATTTTTTGCTTTGTTTTCAATAAGTATTCACCTCTGAATTTCATTGCTGTGTGACATGCTTTTTGTATAAAGATGACAGTATCAGTAAGTCAAATGCAGGTGAATATTCCAGCACTAGACTTAAGACTTTTTAATGTGTCCTTAGAAAAGAACAACCCACCCCTCTGCCCATTTTAATTGATCACTGGATGATCAATCAAGCCCTCAATATTTTCAAACTGAAAATGAAAACCCAGGAAAAATAAACTTTCTGCAATTCATTCTGGTCATCTTTCATCTTCCTTTATCTTTCTCCTTCAGTGGATGACTACTTGCTTTCTCTTGGCAGAACTTTCCAAAATATCACTTGTATTTTAGCAATTTCTTTTCTGTCTTCAGTGCTCTCCACAAAGTGCTTTTGCTGTTTTCTTAAAATACTGGCAAAATCCTTGCTGAGGAGTAGTATGACTAAGGTTTTCTATGGGTTTCTTATTTTTTACTTCAGGGATGTTTGACAGAGAAAACAAAGGTGGTGTGAACTTCAATGAATTCACGGGAGTCTGGAAGTACATCACAGACTGGCAGAACGTCTTTCGAACGTATGACAGAGACAATTCTGGAATGATTGACAAAAATGAACTAAAGCAGGCACTAACAGGTTTTGGTAATTCATTTGTAATTACAGTTTTTATGATTGGGTTATGCCATCAAATGAGCTTCTTATTGTTAGGGTTTTACTGCTCTGACAAATGTGACTAAAAATGAGGCAGGTGAAGGGCAGCTACCTTTTTAGGTGTAAGGTTCCTTTTAATGATGTCCATCCCACCAGCACATTTTCTTTTTTAAAGCTGTTTCCTTTAATTAAAAAAAAAGAAAACATCCCACACATGTACTGACACATCCAGTTCCAGCCTCCTCTCTCTGCTCTGAGAGCGTTACCAGTGCTTCAGGCAAATGTCTGAACTTCCAAGGTACCTGATACAGCTTGCCACTTTTTAAAACAAAACCAGCTGTCTATGCTACAAGAGCATTCTGGCGGCAAAAGAACTTCCATTCCAGTGACTTCACTTGTAAAGACTTGAGCCGCAGCCCTAAACCGTTCCCTCAACCAACTAGTCACCTTAATCAGTAATTATATTTAGTGTGACTCTGGGTATAATTATTATTAAGCATGATTTTTATTGCATGCCTTTTTATAACAGATATTTAGGAAAAAAAATCCGTTTTAACTCCTCACTGTTTTCTCATTTAGTGACACATGCCTGTTGAACAGCCTTGTTCTTTCTATAGAAAGACTGTGGTATTTGAAACCTTTTAAAGCATTTCTCTTTTTCCAAGGTTACCGACTGTCTGATCAATTCTACGATATCCTTATTCGGAAATTTGACAGACAAGGAAGAGGACAAGTTGCTTTTGATGACTTTATTCAGTGCTGTGTTGTTTTACAGGTAAGAAATGAGATGGGCTTTAATGCCAATTAAAAAAAAAATTACCTTTTCTTAAGCTTTTATGGTTCTCACTTTAACAGTGGATCTAGAATAAACAAATGGTTTATTTATAATAAACCATTTGAACTAAGTATATGAGAGGAGCTAGAAACATCTACATATATTGGTCTTCATTACTTATCCATTTGCATCACAAGTAAATTTGATAAAATTGGGAGGGGCAAAAAAATGTAAAATAGTCTCCATGTTTTAAAAGGAAAACACGTAACACTGTCTCCATTAGTTTAATACACACACTTCTTCTGGGGCTTGAGTGTCAAAAGTGGAGTGTTCTTGTCCCATGGTGCCCATAATTCTCATAATCTGATTTACAACTTTTTTGTGTATCTCTGTTTAAGGCTCTGATTAAAGGAGTTTGACCTAGTAGCTGAATTACTCAGTCTTTCATCACAGCAGTACCTTCAGGGACAACGGTAGTAAAAGACATTTCAAACCAACAAACAAAACCCAAAAAAAACCTTTGAGAGAGAGTACTGTAGGTTTGCAGGTGTATTTCTTTGTTTAGAAATCAGTCACTGGGTGATTCCTCACCTCATTGCTTAAGGTTTCTCAAAGCTTACTGACTTTTCTGAAAGGTATGTAAGATTTGTGGAAAAGTTGGGAAACTATAGGAGTTTTAGTAGAATAGGAAAAAGTCTGCTGCTCTTTCTGCTGGCCATCACTGCAAGAATATCTTAAGATATTTTTTGATACGCAAACGTGAAGGGAAAGCAGTAAAAGTAGTAAAAGTACTGTAAAAGTAGTATCCCTGTTATTTGCACTCAGGTGTCTTGTGTCTTGTTCTTCTCCTTTTAGCTTTATGTCTGTAACTGTAAGTCTGCTGAAACATCAGTTGCCTTGATACTCAAGGCAATTATAATTAGTTATAAACTTGAACTCTAGTAAAAAGGGCTTTGAAATGGAGTTTCATTCAGCTGATATTACTGAAACCATGCTGGTAGTTATTCTGGTCCACTGTATGTACTGCCTGGCATCTCTGGGGTTATACAGAGACAGCTCAGATACCAGTGACACACGAAGCATATTTGCCTAGAAGGTGAGAGATGCACAAGGATTTTGGATTCTGTTTCCAGATGACTCTCAAATGTACCATTGTTTTTCCCCCCACTTTAAAGCCAGTTATAAAAAGCTGTCTGGTCTATAAAGAAGTGCCTAAAGATAGACTTAGGTGTTGTATCATTATTGGCAAAGAGCTGTCTTTATACACACAAGACTGTAAAATGGCTACAGAAGGGATGAACAGAAGGGTTTCACAGAGCTGTAGAAGCCAGGTGGCAGGGGGAATACATGGCAGCTTGAACCTTCCTGACAAACAAAAACATATATTTTTTTCCCTCCTCCTCAGAGGCTGACGGATGTGTTCCGACGATACGATACTGATCAAGATGGCTGGATCCAGGTGTCCTATGAGCAGTATCTTTCCATGGTCTTCAGCATCGTATGACACTGATAACTAGGAATTGCACACTGGCATTACACAGACTGGAGCTGCCAAATCATCCTGTACTGAATATGATTATCGATGTATTATAATGGATGTAACTTCGCGTTCTTAAATTTTGTATGTTGGTCATCACCTTCAGAATCTGTACTTGAGTTGGTTTTTATTTTGTATTATTGTACGATATGACCATCTCTGCTTACTGTAGTACAGAAAGCACAGAATCTAGATTTAACTGGTGCAATGTCAAACTTAACCTATTTCACATATCCTGCATGGGAAAAATGACTCTTTAGAAATGCCAAATTAAAATAATGCTTGCTAGTTTATAAAAGAGTTGGAAGTCAGAAGTTGCACAACATGTTTTGCATGTGCCTTACTTTTATAAGAGTTTAATGTATTAATTTTTAATACAGAATTTAAAATTAAGTAAAAATATTAAATCAACTTTTGTAGTCTGTTTCACTCCTGTACAGCTTTAAGGGGGTGGTGGCATTATTTCTGTTTCAGAGATGTCTCCCACTTGGATGGCTTGTTTTTCTTGTCTTTTATTTTCTAGCTGCCTCCTTTTTTCAGGGTATCCTTGGGTGAGCTTCAAATACAACTTCTTCACACCTGTGTCCATTATTGCATCTTCCTTGATAAGTTCCGCACAAAAACTCTGACTACTCTCAATGTGTTCCCTCTGCTTAGTCATCTTGTTTAACATCAGCACTCTTCCATTTTGTGGTGAAGCACTTATTTGAAGTGGCCTTGAATTGACAGTCAAACACACTCATAGGGCTACCCTACATCTCAGCATTTACAGCTGATGAGACAGTGGAAAAACTGAAGCAAAACAATTAATGACTGTGTCATACACCATCTCCGGCAGTAACTCTGCAAGCAACTTGGAGGAAGCAAAGAGAAGTTAACAAAAGAAGTCAAGGTTACAATGTTATTTCCAGGTGACCCTGAGATTAGCTCAGTTGGTTAAAGCATCTTTGGCCCTTGTGGGTCCCTTCCAACTCAGAATATTCTGTGACTCTGTGTCTTGGCCAAGATAGAGTGTCTAGTGTCAGAGTGAAGACAGCAAAGTGGCAACTGTGCAGTTGTCAAACATCTGTCATGCAGAGAAGCTGCTACTAGTTGTCAGGTGATAATAAATCAGACCCTTAGTGACAGTTCAGCAACGCTCTGAACACTCTTCTGGTGTGAAATATCTGGGACCAAGACCAATGGTCTCCATAGCATAAGCCCACCAAAATAAGGAATTCTCCCAAAGCACTTAGGGCATTGTCACCCAAAGGCCAATGGTTTTTTTGGGTGAAGAGAGGGAGCAAGAATAATGGCCAATGTCAGAAACCACCTCACCCAATAGCCTTGAATGAACTGTGAAAGTTACTTTAAGAAGATAAAGGAGAAAGACTTCCACCAGTTACTGCTTGAAACTTCCCTCCCCAGAAGGCTGAGATGATCACAAGATATGTTCTCTTCCAAAAAACATTAACAGAAAAGCCCTAATGTTTTGGGCTCAAAAGAACTTGCCCATTCCTTTCCCACTAAGGAATCTGTCCCTTTGGATCGTACACCCACATGAAATACAGTAATTCTGAGAAATGTTTTGAGGAGCATTAATAGGTCTAAGGTACAAAACTAAAAAAGCTGGAATCTGACAGACTTCCCAAGTTGTCTGAAGGATGTTTCTGTGTCCAGCTGGCCTTGTTCTGCTTCACTGTCTTGCATGCAAACAGCTGGCTCCAGCACTTTGTGAAGGAGCATCACTGCTGCAAAGAATCACCCAGGTGGCTCTGGATTGAAACAACTCTGGTCCCAGTGGATAACACGCGTCTGAAGGTATGAAAGCAGGTACACCACAGACCAAGAAAATGGCTGAAAAGGAGACCGTTTACCCCCCAGTGCATGTTCTACTCTGGATTTTTATCAATGGCTTTCTAAGGAAATGGGAAACTGATGCAAAGGGCTCAGGTGCAGCCTCAAAATGCTTGCCTCCATGCCAAAGCCTGTGATGTAGCTGGTTTAGTGCTGGCAGGTGGCAAGCACCCAATGCTGCTCTGCATGCTGTCAGTACCTACTTTGTGAAGGTTTCTTGAAGAAAAACTAGAGCCTGGAGAAACAGGAACAGGCAGAGGAATCATTCTATTCCAGTTCTATACTACATGGGAGCAAGATAAGGCAAAGGGGTTTCTTGGGAGTATGGAGTAGTCAGTAATTTACAGCTCAGGAAACCTTTAGTAAATCAATGCTCTCAACTTAGTCACTACTCCAATTCCGTTTCAAAGTGGAAGAACTGTTTCCCAAATGCAGGACTCTGCAGGGCCAGTAACTGCTGCTCAGAACGAAAAATATGAAGGGAATGTGTAGGTGGAAAGAACATCTAATTTGGGCAGAGATCACCCAGCTGCTGTGTGCCAGTGGGGTGTACAGTAAAGGCCATAAAAGCCCAAAAGGTGTGAGAAATGGGGAAGAAAGAGCTTTCTACAACAAGCTCAGATGAAAAGGTCTTAACTTGAATTGAGAGTTGCAACAGTAATATTTTCTAGCAACATTTTTTCTACAGTTTCAGAATTTTAGTTGCACTACACTTTCTGTGGTAGTAACATTTGTGTAAATAATTTCTGATAATATTTAAATGTAGATATTAACTGATCAGTCCCACAGAGTTTTAAATCAAAACTCTGGCAGACACCTGTGGTAGAAAATCATACTTTTGCCCTTTAAGCAAGAAGGTTGACTATGGAATTCAGTGGATGAAAAAAGTGTATGGCACAACTACTAAGTGTATGCCATTATAAACCACTCAAACACACCAGTAAGTATGAGAGGAAGTAAAGAAAATAGTGAACAGGAATGCAAAAGGAAAGCGCATCTTTTCAAATGCAGAAGCAAAATAATTACAGAAGGACAATTTTAGGGAATTGAATTTACATGCTTAATAATAAATTGCTTTGAGTTTTTGTTAAAATTTACATGACAAGATCTAAAATGTATTTTGTCACCTCATGAAGACTAATCCTGCTTCAGCACAAGTATTTAATGCACAGACACAGTTTAGGTATGGGTGAGAAGAAAAATGAAAGTCCACAACACAGCAGTGAGAAGGAAAATGGACACTGGGGAGTAAACTGTCTCACTTTACTTTTTTATTTCAGCTCCATGTAAGGTGGTTTTAATTACATAAAGCAGACATCTAAAGCCAAGAATTCATCAGCATGTGGCCCAGAAGTGTGGGGAAAAGAAAAAAAAACACAGACCACTGATAAACATCATGAACTGGCAAGTATTCCTCAGTTAGTATGACATTCTGATTATTTATTCTTTCCTGTTATTTTATCTGATTCCCTTATAGATTTTACTATTTCTTAATAAGCTTTTGCCAATAGAAAGAATCAAGAATTTTTATTTTAGGATGGGTCAATCCATCAAATGAGTTTTTAAGTCAATTTATAACAATTTCATTCAGAACAATATAATAAAATCTGCATATATTTCACACCTTTTTACTATGCAAAAATGAAAGTAATATGCCGCATATTCTAGGACGCACCAGTCCTAGAATAGATTGTATTTTCCTCATATAGCATCACATTAAGACAGAGAATTCCTTTGCTGTGACATTCAGAAATGTAGTGTATCAATTTCTAAAAATATGCTAATTATAAAGTCTCAAATTAATAGAATTGGCCTTACATTTGTGTGAAGAAAAGTAAACCTGTATTTTTTAATATTCTTCCCAAGTAGGTAACATAAAACTTCTTTTTTCTTTTTTTCTGAATTGGGAAGGGTGTTAAAAGGTTTAAAAGGTCTTTTTGCTGATGGAATAACTTTAACATATTTTCAAAAAATAACAAAAGATTTTTTTTCTATAATATGCTAAGATGTAACAAGTACATTACAAAAAGCCTAAACAAAATAGTATGTTGATCCGTTATGTGCAAGTTTGTGTTCCAGCTACATTTTACATGTTAAAAAATTAAACCCTACCTCCCTTTACCCTTCCAAAACCAGTTAAATGCAGAATTAAATGCAGTCTCTTTCCTGAAAGACAAGAGATGGAGACTCTTGAATCTCTTCATCTGTTTCCATTTCAGCTCTTGTTGCTTCTTAATCTTTTCCTCTAGTTTCTACTAGCGCATTGACTAATGTCTGAATATTTAGTCCTAGAAAGGGGAGATAAAGACATTTAAAGTTACTTCTATTTTGTCATATTTTGTATAACACAGCATAGAAAATGTTAAAATGAAAGTTTTCCTACTAACTAGCTTCTTAGTTAATTAACTAATTCTAGTAACAGAAGCATAGTTTGCATTTGTCCAAATGACAGGTATACAGTAGTATATGCCCATGTCCCTTTAAACCCCTCTCATAATCTATTTTCTAGGAGAATTTTTTATTTTGAATACTATATCACTATTCTGAACATTAAGGACTATTTCTACAATAATTAGAAAAAAATAAATTGTCATATAATGAACCAGCTCTTTGATAACATTTATGTTATCCCAGTGGGTTTAATCCATTTGGAGTATTTATTATAATGCCATCCAGGTCTGGTTCTGCATGCATTACAATGTTTGTCTTTATGCCAATACATTCCCTAGAATAGATTACATCTTCCTCATACAGCACCACAGTAAGACAGAGAATACATTTGATGTGACATTCTCCTTTCTTTGTCTAAACAGAAATGCAGTGTATCAATTTCTAAAAATATGCTAACAATGTAAGTGTATTGCAATGTAACACTGCGGCCCTAACAGTACAAACTCATGATATAAAATGCTAGTTAGAAAGATGACCTAGGACAAACCTTTCAATTCAGAAAATTTTTATTCTATCAAAATTTCCTCCCACTGACTGCTCTATTTAGTTGCCAAGAGGCACAGTGTCCTAGAGAGGCAATACCACCTTTCTTCAGCTGATACAGACACTGAGCAAAAAGAACTCGACTCCCCTGAACAGCATGTCCTGTCTCTGAAACACACACAACACACAATCTCCTGCCTATGTTAAAGCAACTACGTTGATGTAACTCATATGCAAACTAATCACAATCTTACTTTGAAGTACTGGATAATATGGAGCCAACTGTTTGAGCCTCCTGGTCATTGTAGGTATATCCTTTCCTTGTAGTCTGTTCACAGTGTTGGAAGCAAGACCAACATCATCTTCGTCGAACATCTTATCTGAGCTTCTGAACTGCTGGTAATCTCTGTATGAACCACTGCCAGAAAATGAGTCCTGATGTGAAGTCCAGTCACTCTGGTAGCCTGCTTTCTGATGCCTGAATCCTTGACAACTAGATTCCTGGTTCCAGCTAGACTCCTGCTTCCAGCTAGAGCTCTGGTTCCACCTAGAGTCCTCATTCCACTCATTCCACCTGGTGTCCTGGTGCCACCTGGAGCCACCTCTTCCTGAAACAGCAGAATTTGCAGAAGATGTACAAGTATTCACAGACTCATCATGCTTGTAAGAGGAATAGCTTTGCAATGGATCATTTGTGGAGTATCTTCCAGATGAAGGATACGAGGCTGTAGAATTGGGATAGGATGATCCTTGATCACTTACAGTCCACGCTTTTGTACACGCTTGTTGATTCATCCATTTTGTATTTTCCCTGCCATATGAGAGTCTGTTATCGTGGAGTTTACTTCCTTGCACGTCTCTGGACATATATTCTGCTGAGTACTCCCTCACTGGGCTTGTCACATAGGAAGAGGCCCCACCAGCTGAATTACTGCCAGATGCAGATTGGCTGAACTGTCCCAGCCATTCACTGACACCACTGGCAGGACTTCCAGTGTGAAGAGCAAGAGAGTCCCTGAGTGCAGACATCGTTGCAAAGTCATTAGACATCAGATGACAGGAAGATGATCCATCATCTGCTTGGTAACTGTATGAATGAGCAGGAGCAAAAGAAGCTTCTGCAGAGCACTCTTCATACTGAGACAAAAAACCTTGATTCCAGTTAGAACTTCCTGAATAAATAAAGAAAGGACACTAAAAGTTAGCAAAACATTAAAATATCAACTGCAAACACAACATTTTATAAAGTGATTCTATGAAGTGCCCTTCTGTTCTTTTCCCATTTCCTACCTTTATGTCTTACCTGAGTCTGGCATCTTTTCACCCAAAAATTCTAATGTTAAATAGGTCAGGAAGGGTTACTGCTTGGATTTCCTATAACCTTTACTGCTGTAACACTACTCAGTGAAACAGAAATGTTCTTAGACAGTCGAGGCTGAAGTCATTAAGGCTTCAGAAAGCGATATCCTGAACTGACTCAGGGCACAGACACAGAGTGTGCTAGCTAAGAAGCACTATGGCTGGCCATTAAAGTAAATCTTTTCACAATCTGTGCAGTCTCAAGAGTATACTTAAACGAGGAAAAAAATATTTAAATTACCTTTGTATTTTCCATATGGCTTATAGTGTTGTGGGATGCTTTTCCTTCCTGGAAATTCATCTTGAGATATTGACATCAGTGGCCTCAGACTATTAGTGTAATTAACCTAGGCAAAGCAAAAGGTCAGAATGTCTGGTTTTAAACTCAAAACTCAAACATTCTAAAAAAAAAAAAAATAGTAAGCTCCTCAAAGAAAGTTAGTAGAGTACAATTTTAGGTGAAAGCAAAATCCACACGAAGGATGCGTTGTTCTGTTGCTCAAAATGACCACATTATACCTCAATTTTCAAAAGTATTATTTGGAACAGGTACGCATCTGGAGAACGGAATGAGGTGTCTGGGGAAGACAATGCCTCCTGTTTCAAATTTCTTTATTGCCTCATCTCTCATCACCACCTGGCTAAAATATAAAACTGGTACATATGCACATCCTGTCTTTAGCTGGGAAATGCAAAATGGAAGGCTCAGTTGAGAGATTAAGCTATAGCAACAATGTTTAACTGGTAGTGGTGGTGGCATTTGCACAGAGACAGTTACTGTAGCTCAGCTGACATGGAATATATTATTGAGAATACAGTCTGAAACATCCTCCATTAAAAACACATGCTGAATTTTGTGAACCAGTAGCTACTAGAGGTGATGAATCATTTTTTTCACAGATTCTGGTCCTCCTTCAGACCCATTTTTTCTACAGGTATTCAATTTCTATGCCAAGAAGCTATGGAGGTTTGTAAGGGCCAACAGAAAGTCAAGAACATCTTGCCTACCTTAGTCTTAATAGATTAATGCTCCCAACTGAGAGCAGAGCTACAGGTCATGAGACAGACTTACCCACATGCCAGCAAAAGGAAAAAGTGGCACTTGAAGCCTGATTAATCTTAGAAGACAAGCAATCAAGCAAGGGACCAACTACAGAAGAAGGATGACAAGTATATTTAACTGGGATTTTTGACCATGCCTGAACTGTTACAGTTTGTAACAGTACAGTCTGGCAGGGTGTTAACTCCTTCCCTCCCAATGGCAAAAAAACTCCGGTCAAGATTAAGTTACTTACTGCTGCTTTCTTTTCACAAAAGGCCTTCAAAGCCTCTGTGAGTTCCTGTGTAATGCGAACAACAAGTGTTGCTTCTGAGTCTGAGGTGATGTGAAAAGTTTCCTGCTGAAAAACATGGTTAGAATTGGTCATTAGGATGCCAAAGGGTCATGCACACAGAGATCAAAGTTAAACTTTGATTTTTTATAACAAAAATTATACTATTAGTTGATTTATAAGACATATAATAAATATATACACACACATATCAAAATATAAAATTGTGAACATAATTATGGCCTGATAACAGGTAAAACATAAACCCGGATTTCTCTGCCACTCCCTTACTGTCAATCATGAACATTTTGTTGCAGATGGAGAAGGGCACAAGTCCTAAATTTATGTTTTCTGTGTAGAAAATTGAATAAAAAGTATGCCTTAGGCTAATTTGTAAGTATATAAAGTTATAAGTGATTACAGTAAGTTAAAAGAATATAGGCAGTCTGCCACAAGGAATAGCCATGATTCCTGTAGATAAAAGTCAATTAACTGTGTATCAAGTATTTTTGGTATTTTACTGATTAGACTTGCTTTTTCACTCTCTTTCCAAAGTCACAAGTAGCCACAGCTTAAAAAAAATGAAGCATGCATCTCAAAACATTCTACTTCTGATTTCCATGTATAAACACAATTCAAACTCAAATGAAATTTTCCAATTACCATAGGTACAGGACATGACTTTCACAGAGTAAAACAGTGAATACAAATGGTCATATATTTTCACAACGTGAACCCAGAAGACAAACCAAGGCTTACTATACCACTGCCAACAGCAACTGAACAGATAAAACTTCCCCCACTTGCTCCAACACCAGCAGCTGTGCTCTCATATCCCTCAGTTTCACTTGTCTGTCTAGTTCTGCAGCAGCAGCACCACAAGCCACAGCATCCCAGGCAGCAACACCAGACCAGTTCCTCTTGTTCAGCATTATCACCAACCCCATTAAATACAGGCAGCCAATAGCACTGGAGCAACATCAGTGCTGCAAACTGACACTGCTTGTCAGGGTGACTCCTCAGCAAAGGGAAGAGTCATCCAGAGAACAGGTCAAGAGCCCACATTTAATCCACCAAATTGTTTTGAGTTGACAGGCTACGACTGCACCAGGTTTTCAAAGAGCAGAGTCCATTAAAAGAGAATTTAGAAATTGGTGTTATGGTCAAATGAGTTTGATCAGGAATCAGAGGCTCCTTCACAATATTCATTGCATAATATTGGTGAAACTGAACAACTCTTATCACAATTATTTTACATACATACCAAGAACTCTAGAGCTTTTTGTTTCCGAACAGGATCATTCTGTGGAATTGTAGAATAGGGGAGAAAAATTAAAAGACTCAATACTATAATATTTGTTGCATCATCTTGTACAAAACAAGACATTTTGATCTTTTATCCAGCAACAAGTCAACACAAAGAAAAGACAGTAATTTTAGGTCACAGCCATAAACATATAACCTTAGAGTTTCACTATCAGTTAGGTAGCAGCTACTACAAATACAACTGCATTACTTTCAATACCAGGAAGAAGAACACATTTCATATCTAAGCCATATCCATATAATTCCCAGGCTTTCCTCACTCAGGACCAAAATCATGTTTAAAAAAGTCAAGTGCTCAGCTGTATTTAGCACAGTACCTGACCAGCCTGAGGCCTGCACAACCAACCTCTGCCACTACGATAAAAATGAGGCAGTTCTCAGTGTTTGTGCCCAGTGTTGGTTAGGGCAGATATTTGAGAGAACATTTTGAGTTTCACCTTTGAGTTAGAAAAAACGATTGTAAACTTTTAGACATATCTTAAAATTTAAACCAAACCTTCAGAATAGAATACCTTTGATCTGAAGAGGGGCAAAACAGAGAAGGGGAGACTGCAGCTCAGGTTGAGAGACCTGGCCTGCAGACACTGGATCTGAGACTCTTAGTGACTCTGAACAGGATTTATGAGAGCTAAGGTGAATGTACAGTATTCACCTCCCCTCTGCTATGATGAACACAAAACCCTGGTCATTAGGTCAATTGCTTCTGCAATAATATTAATAAAAGAGTAAATGAAGTCAAAGAGTAAACATTTTTCAGAAAAATTAAAAGCAAGCATAAGGAAACTGCTACAACATAAGATACTTGCAGAGTTACTACCTCTACATACCTCATGCTTATAATCATCTTCCCACCTTAAAAGAAAGAAATTACAATATTAAGATGCATTCTAAAACTACAAAAAAAAGTTAGTTTTACTCACAGCATCTAGAACCAAAATATTTAAGTTTCCAAATTTATATCACTTACCAATACAGGATATCTAAAAAATAACAGTATTTTAAATATGCCATAAAGGTCCTTATTCTGAATGACTCTCAAAGAGATCCAGTAGTACTCATGAACTTCTTTACAGATCAGCTAAAGGAGATGACTAAAGTAATGGTGGGGTTTTTTTGTCTTCCTATATGAACACAAGTGCCTTTTATACAATTTACTCAGCCTATGGCATCACAAATAGACTGGATAGCCTGAAATTTCAACTGCAATTTCTTTGTGAGTGCAATATTTCAAAAGCCATAGCTACTATTTCCGCACAGACAAAAAGGAACAATCTACAAAAGAGGAATAAGTACAGTGGAAAGACAATATAAAATATTTTCCCCATATGTCGTGATGTTTGTTATAGAAAAGTAGATGAAAAATCTCTTTTGATTCCCCTGTGGGGATAGTATTCTCACCTTGCTTTCTTCTTTGATGGGGCTAGAAAATGAAAAAGTATTATTAGCAACATCACAGGGTTTCCACCATACTACTGCAACAGATGCATTACACACAGAGAACAGTTACTGGCCCTGACGTGACTGCAGTTTATTTAAAGAGCAGGATTCAGCAGCCTAAAACTAGACACATTATTGCCATTTTAGGAATTACCAGGCATCCTTGATGAAAAGTCTACGGGAGGCTTGTGCCCTAACTGGTTTGCAGGGTACCCTACAAAACCTGTTCATGTTCAGGCAGCTGAATCCCACACAAGAAGTCTGTATGGATTGAACTGAGGTGGGCATGCCTACTCCACAAAAACAGTGAAAAGGTTTGGCAATGTTTTTTTCTGTGTATATACCAGTGAACCTGAAAGCTCCATATACATACAGTCTCCAACAAGAAGTTATGGGGATTCAGTGTCTAATCATCTCATCTCTATCAGTGTATAATATGAGGAGGGAGGGAAAGCTCAGTAAAACAAGACAGTCTAAGATAGTAACTATGCTTCAGAGAATCAGCTACTGCACGGTACATAACTTATCACTTCTTAAGTATTTATCAGCACAGGTGTTCCAGGATAAGCAACAGGACAAGTAATAATTCTCAGGACAAGTGACATCTTTGCTCCTACAATATGAGGCTGAAAGACTTATGTTACCATTTTAACCACTTCATGTTAACATGGTAAACACATGCTGATGAGTTGCAACATGAAGTTGCACTGTCCCAAAGTTTTCTAAATGCCAGGAAAGAAAAGGACTGCCACCATTTCAAAGAAAATATCCAATAAATTAAGAATCATGGCAATGTAGGATGTAGGGATCTCTCACAAAATCATAAAAAAGTTTAGGTTGGAAGGGACCTCTGGAGGTCACCTAGTCCAGTCTGAGAGGTAAAAGTACCACAGAGGTGGTAAGAAGAGAAACCAGTTAACTGTAAGATGAGGACACTGACAATTAGATTAATTTTCTTTGAATTATTCAATTTGTGCTGTCTTTCCAGTAAGCCTCCAAAATCTGCCCTGTTTGAAAAGAAGATGAGTGGAGACAAGGAGTACTACTCAGTTGTTGGAAACTTCACTCTACTCCAGCTAATGACTGAAGTTCTGCTCACTCTGACAAGGACTAGCCTCAAGATCAGATCTGAATGGTTAGGCTTGAGTCCAGCTGAGTTTTACAAGTCTTCAACAATGGTGGTTTTTCACCTATTTGGTCAGGCACTTTCAGTGTGTAGTAACTTCAGTTCCATTGTCTAGTCCAACCTTCTACTTGAAGCAGGACTACTGCCAACATAAGATTCTAGTTTTGTATCACCAAGTCTTGAAAACCTGCAAGGATGAAGAGTTCACTACCTATGGATAACCTGTACTACCCTCCCTGAACTCAGTTTTTCCCAAGTTCAGCCTCTCAAGCTGCCATCTCTGGTCATCTCATTACATTGTCTGCAATTACCAACAACTTTGACTTTGTCATCTTTGTAGCAGTCTACAAGCAGTTATCATGCCTTACCCTTCTCTTTCCAGTTCTAAACAAGCACAGCTCCCTCAAACCCTCACCCTAGGCACATGCTAATGACCCCTGAAAAACTCCATAATCCTCTCCAATTTCTCCAGCTTCCCCTTGAACTAGAAGGAACAAAACTGGACACATTATTCCAAGTTTGGTCTTACCAGCACCAAATAATTGAGGATAAGATTGTTCTCCAATATTCTGCCTGTGCTCAACCTGTAGCATCACAATATGAGATTTGCCTTGTGTGAAATAAAAGCGTTCTCTTGGCTCATATACAGCTTGGCATCCACCGTAACCCTCAAGTCTTTTTTAGCAAGACTGACCAGTCTATCACTTCCCATCCTGTATTGACTCACAGTTATCACTTCCCCATTGAAGATACAGACAGGCTTCTCCAGATATCTGCTATAATTTCAATCTGAAAAGCCTGGTGCAAAATAGCCAAGTCAACCTCTGGACTTATTTCCAGTTTGCTGCTGTATTCCACAGCAGCATTAAGAATAGATTTTAGACAGGAAAAAAAAATGATGCAGGCAGAATTCAGAGACTAAATCAGACCAGAACTTGATATGTTCTACTACCAAACTGTGCTTATACACAAGGCTTCAAGCTCAACTTCACACTTTGAGCTATTGGCTACAGGAATTACCTTCATTAAGTCAGTATTTTTAATCCAAAGCCCAAGACAAAATACATATAACCTCTCCTCTTTAGGGAATAAAGAAATGCTGTAATTTTTCCTTTAAGAAAAGCGACAAATCAATCACTTCAAGGTCTCTCATACATACATACCTGTCTACATATATATATAAGAATATATAATCTTATCTTAGTTTTGCATAAGATCTGTGCAGCAGCCAAAATTTGGTGTTAATGTCCATTTTGCTTCTTGCAAACTAGTATATGTCACCAAAAGGCCTGTCTTAATTATATGCTCAAACTCGCTCTTGCTGAAATTTGCCAATATGATCTAGTCTAAAGACATACAGCTGCTAAACCAGTAAGCATGACTTTCTTCTAAATAACCAGAGTATTTTTATTTTGGAATTCATTTGATGTTGACCTTACCACTTAACTAGAGCAGACCTTAATACTGAATGACACAGTGCTTTTGCAGCTAACTTCACTCTAGTCCATTTCTCTAGTTCTTCATATCCTGTAGGTCTGGGTGGGATAACCCTTTTTGATGTTCCAGATTGATATTTGAGCATGTCTTCTACTTCTACAGAAGTCTACTGACTTGACTGATGTCAATTTACCCTGAACTGAGAATTACTGAGCTAGATTACTGTGTCACATTCCCTTTTCCTCACAAGAGACACAAACAGAGCTCAAAAAGATTCTCTGCCACCTTGTTTAGACCAACACCTCAGACCAACATTAAAAAGTACAATCCACAGAAGCCACTAATGATCAATCCGAAACTGATTCACACTGAAAAATTCTGTTGATCTATGCAACCTTCACCCACTTCAATCAAACCTACCTTCCTTCTACTACTAGTACTAGGGTCAAAAGGTAGCAAGGAAGTATTTCTTCAGGTTGGCTAAGGAACGTTGTAAGTCTGGCAATTTCCTTCTTTCCTCATTTCAAATTCACAAAAACCAGAAAATCTCTGAAAACATTCAGTGCTATTACAAGTTGAATGTTTCAAATCAGTCAAACCCTTGAGTTCAACTACTAAGTCAAACTAGGCCAGATATCACATCAATTCTATTATATTCAAGAAAGTCGTAGACTTACGTGAGGTACTTGGTCTTATGTAGCCTTCAATCTAGAAACAGAAAAAGTTTCATATTAGACTTTCTGATTAAAATTCCAAACAAGTATCTTCTGCAACTGCCTTCAGGAACGGAACAAGTACTTTTATTTATGCCAGCATAGTGTAGACCATAATTTCACAGATACTGAATTGTGTAAATATGAATGAAACTTGAGAGAAAATTTGCTTACGTTTGAGAAAATCTAAGTTGCAAAAATTAAAAATTATTGAAGTCAAGCAGTGAAATTTTTGAACCATGGAATTCAGACTGGACATTTTCAATTTAAAAAATCTAAAACCTTCGAAATTTAACAAGCTTTGTCTGCAGTACTTTTAAAATTTACTACAAACATAAACACATTGATAAAAGACATATTAACAAATACTTTACATTTACTTCCAATTACCTCATACATTTTTAACCCTTCAGTCTTCTCTAGCTCTCCTGCTATCCGTTTGAGAAATGAGACTTTGCATTCTTTTACATCTGCTGTCCTTCTCTTCATTTTGTCTGGAAATTCTTTAGACTGTTGAAAAAAACAGCTTGAAAAGGTCAATATCAAAATTCATCACAATATTAAAAAACTGACACATTTCACCTTTTGGAAAAGCTTCCAAAAGGCTGGTAAACATTGATTTGAGCATTATGAGCTAGTTTTTTCTCTGTAACACAACTAATTAAATTTTAGAGTTGCTTAAGTAGGCTTCAAAACAAATAATGGATACCATGCAAAGCTTCCTACCAAAAGGAAACATCCTCTATACCAAATCTAACAATGTTAAGGACATATTGAGGAATAAGAAAAAACCCACAACATTCTAGGGACCTGATCCTGGAAACAATCCAAACACTCAGGAACAGACTTTTGAGCTGATACAGACAGGCACCTCTGGATTGAACTGCCTCAACAGCTCACGGCATTAGAGCTTTTCATATTAATCTGACCCATGAAGAGTCAACTGTATAAGTATTAGCAATTTATCACATGGGAGTTTGAACTAATTATTTAGAGGAAAAAAGGGGGGGGGGAGTATCATAAAGAAATTTTTATCAAAATGCATCAAAAATAACTCACAATGTATGCTCTCCTGTGTTTATATCCACTAAGATGTTCTATCATGGGAGCCATCTCTGTATTAAGCTCACACAGCTTGCATTCATAACGCGGCTCTTTTCTTCCTTCAAATCTGATTTCAACCACATGTTCTAAACCTGTAGAAGCAGGAGTTATAAGTATCTATATTTTACTATATTCTACTATAAACAAATGTATTCTCTTCAGTGTTGCTCATTAAAAGCCAAAATGAACATATAATAATATTCCATTTTCAGAATTTCGATACTCCCTCAGGATCACATTAGTTAAATTTATCTCTTTCCAATGTCTTATTGAGAAAGGAAATACACCATCTGTGGCAGATTTGCAAGCCTACCAAAAGAAAATATTTCATGCACCTTTCTTCCTGCTTGGGATTTTTTTTTCAAGAAAATAAAACAGAGAATGAGAATAGAAATGCCACACAAATGTCTAGATTTAAAAACTGCATTTAAACTACTTAGTCGAGCATAATTTGGACAGTGTCTGAGTAGCACAATGCAGATGTAGGAAAGACATTAATCACTTAAAAAAATTGAGTCCTTCAAAATTTAAAAATCTAAAACCTTTTTTTTAAAGTCTTAAAAGTGTAGGCTTTTTTTAATCTAAACACTTTCACATTTTACAAGAATGAAAATGGGAGTTTTCTTCATTTTCCTATAAATTACTGAGACTATCCCTTAGAAGTATTCATAAATCTCCAAGTTTGAGGCTTATTACCTAGCGTGAAAAGTTTTACTCTGAACAGCTTAAACATAACAAATTTAAAAGCAGCTTAAAACAGCAGCTGTTCCCTTATGTCATAATTTCCAATGCTCTGTATTTGTGATGGCTTGACCCCAGCCAGCAGCGAAGAACCACATAGCTGCTGGCTCACTCACATACACAGCCTTCAGCAGGGTGGGGAGAAAATAAGAAGAACAAAAGCAAGAAAACCAGGGGTTGAGATTAAAGACAAATTAATAAGTGAAGGAAAGAGGGGTGAAAAAAAAAAGAAAAACACATGCAAAACCCCGTTGCTCACTTCCCCACCAGCAGACCAATATCCAGTCACAGTCTCTGAATAGCCACCTTTGAAGTTAAACCTTGCTCCACCCTACCCTCTCCATCCCCCCCTTTTTCCTTCTTTGTCTCAATTGAGATTGCTGACAGAATATGCAGCACAGAATATCCTCTGTCCAAGTTCGGGCCAAGTGTCCTGGATGTGACACCTCCCAGACTACTGCCCACCCCCAGTCTACCCAAGTGGTGAGGGATGGGGACCCAGAGTAACGAGTCTTGACACAGTGCACTGCTCAGCAACAGAAAAAATACACTGGCACGTCATCAAAACTGCTTCAGTCACAAATCCAAAACATACAGGCTGCTATGAAGAAATTCAACCCCATCTCTGATCTGCTACAGTATTATACTTCTAAATCTTAGCTCTGCAAATAAACTATCACCTAATGAACCGAAGGCATTCCTGTAACCAAAGAGTTTTCTACTAAAAATGCTTCTAGTAATAAATTACTATGATTTTTAATATTAACACTTTATGTGGAGTAACAAAAAGACAATGCACTAAACAGGGAAATTTTCAGCTAATATTAGGAAATTTGCTGCTTAGGTCTTCAAGAGGGAACATATTTCTCTAGGCTACCAGTACATACTTGGAACACTAAGGCCACTGAGAAGGGTTGCCTAATCTAGCACTTAGAAAGAAAGAAAGCCTTAAAATTAATCTCATTAGTTTGAGACAGACAGGAAAAATATCTTACTGAACAGGAACATTGGTATATCCCACCGAATAGGAAGCCATAAAGAACCATGACTGATGACATGTCACTAGTGGCACTAAGTCCAGTTGGAGGTCAGTAGGTAGTGGTGCACCCTGGGGTCAATACTGGGTCTAGTCTGGTTACCCTCGCATACCCTCAGCAAGGCTGCTGATGACATATAACTGGGGGAGATGGCTGATACACCAGAGGGTTGTGCTGCCATCCAGAGAGACCCTGAGTGGCTGGAGCTGGGCTGACGGGAAGCTTAGGCTGGTCAACAGGGGCAAGTGCCAAGTCCTGCATCCAGGGAGGAACAAGCCCAGGCACCAGTACACATCAGTTGGGGGCTGGCTTGCTGGACAGCAGATTGGCAGGAAAAGGCCTGGTGGACACTAAGTTGAAGATGAGCCAAGAAATGTTGATGGTATCGCTGAGATGGAAAAGGAGTAGTGTTGACAGCAGGCTCTGCTCAGCACCAGTAGGGCCAATTCTGGAGTGCTATGTCAAGTTCTGGACTTCCCAGTACAAGAGCCATGGACATGTGAAGGACCATGAAGATGATGAAGGTACTAGAGCATCTCTCCTATGAGAAACAGCTGAGAGAGCTGGAACTGCTCAGCCTGAAGAAGAGAAGGCTCAGAGGGGATCTTGTCAGTGTGTATAAATATTTGAAGGGAAGGTGCAAAGAAGTGGGAGCCAGGCTCCTTTTAGTGGTGCCCAGTGACAGGACAAGAAGCAATGGCACAACTGAAACACGTCTGAACATCGGGAAACACGCCTTGACTGCGAGGATGACCAAGCACTGGCACAGGTTTCCCTGAGAGACTGTGGAGTTTTTCACCTTGGAGATATTCAAAAGCCATCTAGACATGGTCCCAGGCAAACTCCTCTGGGACTTGACCAGAGGGTTAAGACCAGCAGAAGTCACTTCCAAGCTCAAAAATTCTGTGGTCTGGGAAAAGCTTGTATACTTAGATGGCTCCTTCAGGAACAAGTTGTATTAAAAGTTAAGGTGTATAAAAGAGGTGGCCTTCATAATATGCAGTGCAACGAGCTAACGCTTAAAAGGTATGAGATAGATATTATAATATAAGTTATTGAATATATTTCCAGAAAATGAAATAGTATCTAAAATGCCACCTTTTATTTCAAAAAGCCATTTGGTCACAAATTCAAAGGTACACAATTTATAAAACAAAAAACATACCAACTAGAGGTTCTTCTCTTTTGGGATCATTCATAAAATCCTTCAGACAGGTTATGTACTTTGTAAGTCCTCTCTTCACTGAAGTAAAAAATAGACACATAAAGAGACATTACACATTATACAGTTTGCACATAACATCCATGATCTTAAAGGAGTTTCTAATGGAGACTTTAATGGGGACAAAATTTGCACTCTGAAATACATACAGAAAACAGCAAGGCCTCAGTCCCTCAACAGAAAGACTCCAACACCCTGTCCTCCATAACAAGGATTTAATGTCTTCAAGAAAAGAACCAAATAAGCAAAATAGAACTTCTAACACCATCCAATTTACTGAGGAAAGATACTGAGTTCACATTCATAGCATGTACCAGACTGTGTCAGTTCTCATGAAAAAAAAAAAGTCAAAAAAAAAAGAAAAAGAACAAAAAGTTAAAAAAAAAAAAAAGGCAAGCCAAGCCACCAGCCCCCTCCTCTCCTTAAAATCCTAATATACACATAACATTCTGGAACTGCTTGTTTGGAGTCTGAAGTCCAAGAATCATATTGCTTTAAGTCTAACAAAGAACACAATCTTCACTAATATAACAAATGCCTCTTGTGCTCTGGGCAGCCCAAAAGTGGCAAAAACACTGGTAGTATATTCCTAAGTCTGAACTAGTAGTGTTTCGATCAGGGCTGTAGCTTGGTCCTGACTGAGTTTTAATAGCCTGGTTTTTGGACTTCCTGGTCAACTGAGAACACCAGCAGAGTTCAGCTAAATGTATCTGCTAAACAATCTCAGAGAGGCAGTAAGGGTATTCAAATGTTGGACATTATAAAGGAACATGATGAAGTGTTAAAATATGTATTCCTAATCTGAGAAAAAAATGTGCAGAAATAGAACTCATCTTCCTAATCAGATAAAACTGACAAATGAATTACATAAGAGTCATAAAGACTGCTTGTTTCTTCAAACTGGAGCAAGCACGTAGAAATACCACAAGCACTGAATTGTTACTGTATTCTTTCCCATTAGGATGCCAGGTTACAGTTTAAAAAATACAAAAACCCCAAAACCTCACAGGGATAGGGAATTCCATATTTACTCCTAAATATTCATTCCATTAGGAATATGCCTGTGCTGCCATCAAGTCGAACTCCTGGGCTGCAAACAAAGAAAAATTTCACAAAGTTCCAGCATTAATTTAGATGGAAAACCTCCTGCAATTAGAAAAAACCTCCATGGGAATGCCTCCTGCCACAGCAACAGTGTGGTCCATTCCTACCAAAATTTCAGTCTTGTTAAAATCTTTCTATGTTGTTTTGGGGCTTTTTTGCCTGAGGTGACATGCAGCAGTAGCATAGTGCGACACAGTTGACACAAGTTGGTGCTACATAATTCATCTCCATAAACAAGATTCTTACAAACTGAAATGCATTATGCAGTCCTCATGCATTTGTGTGTCTGTGCAGCAACTCAATGTGAGCTGGCTATTGCCAAGCTGACAGAGAAAGGCTTCTGGTCTTAATAAAGAAAGATCCACACAGAAAAAGGTTAAAGGTCTCTTCAAGGTCATTTTCTTCTTATTTCCTAACATACAACTAAATATTCCTGTCTTAGTATCATCTTAATAGCAAACAACTCATACTGTTCTTGGTTTATATGTTTCTGGTTTGTCAAACTTCCACTGTATCATTTGTGTACAGAAAGAGTGATGCAAAATTTTTTATTGAAAACTTCAACAACCAACAAAAATTAGCTAAATGCAGTAAGATATCAGATAATCGTGAAGGCAGAAAGTATGCCTCAAGTTCAAAAGTCTTTCTGTGAAAATACTTGTAACTTCATATTCTCCTAAGACCTTTTCTTAGGAAAGAAAATTAACCAGTGTACAAAGGAAAAGCAATAGTTCAAACGTTTGGCAGGTTGCACTGCTTCTTTCTAGACCACAATCTAATCACCTGCTTTAGTCATCATTAAAACAAAACAATTGATTTCAAAGTTGCATCTGAAAAGGACATTAGCTCATTTATATTCAGCTACCTGGTCTCTGGGCTTCATACTTCATCGGAGTTTGGACTGGAGCTGCAGGACCTAGGATAACAGTTTGACAGTCAGACAACTACTTCTCATTTGCTTTTATTAAGTACCTAGTGGGTCATCCAAACATGTTACAGAATAGAAGAGTTATCTTCATTTTAAGGTTTAATACAGGCTCAGTATTCCATCTTGATGTAGTTTTCTTCTGTAACTTCACTGCTCTAAGAAAAAGTCTCTCATTCCACTCCCCTCCCCTATCAACACAATATACCAAATGTGTGAATTTCACAGAAGCCCAGAATATTAAATTCTTATTTGATTTTTAAATGCTTTTCATACTGGTTACTTATTTTAATTATTTTAACTATTCAGTATCATGCATGACAATCAATCTATGTTACAGGTACTCATCATAAAACTTCTGGTCTAAACATTTAAAGCCTAAACACAGTCTCAGACACAATCAATGTCACCATTAAATTGCATCTTCTTTTACATAGGGTTCTGTATATATTCTTAATCACTCAGAGCTTCAGAATGAATTTTCAGATGTATTTTATAAAGGTACTTCTCCTCCATTTGGAACGTTTCCCTTGCCCCACTCCCCTTCAAATCCATAGACACAAACGACCATGCATTAATGATGTTGTTGGTATTTTGTAAGTCACAGCATTCAAGTTTAAAACAAGGCGACACACTAATACTCATTTACTGGAAAAAGTGGAAGTTTGAGTTAAATTACACAATTGCACATGTAATTACTATTGAAATCAAGTTTTCTATACTCATGGTAAACACAACGTGTTGTATACATCAATTTTTTTCCTCTTTCTGCATAAGACAGGCACTTAAGAGATAGGTATCAAAGCTGTAAATCAAATCAAATCATGGTTGTAAACATGTTGCAAATAACTGCAACATTAACATAAGTGAGGGGTCTGGGAAAGCATATCTCCCTTGATTCCTTATAAGAAATTATGCATTTTTTTCAGTTAAATGCTTCAAAATTTCTGGTGGAAGAACAAAAGATCTCCAGGTACTCTGCAAGCACAACAATTCAATTGTTCAGCTAGTGTCGGAAGCTCAAGTCAGATTCCAGGTCCAGCATCTGCAGACTGACAACATGGCCAAACGCTAAATGACACAAATAAGCACCTGCGAAACAAGATTTTTAGTGCTTTATTTTGATTTTACTTCTAGGGGAAACTGCATTTACAGAGAATTGCACCAGAAGCAGTTCACAGTGCAGTCTGCCTTAACATGGTTACAGTTTACAAACATGGTCAAGCTAAAAATCAAGTTCTAGCTGCTACTATCACCAAAAGTAGCTGTTGGGGGGGTTGTGAGTTTTTTTTTCCCTTATTAAAAAAAAAGGCAGTTAGTAAATATCATTGCTCCTGGAAAAAGTTTAACAAAGCAATTATGATCTTAAAGACTCTCCCATTCAGCAACAGCGGGTTTCCAGGCTAACATTTAATTCATGCTTACTAGCCACATGGCTTTGTAATATTGCTAATAAGGTAAATTATATTTCTTAAGCACCCCAAACCCAAAACACAGTGTTTTCCCTAAAGCATATCAGACTGATCAATGAGCTGAAAATCATCTGGATTGCCAGGCTCAAAGGTGCAGCAGCCTCTTGGTGCTCAGTAAGCAGCAGAGTGCCCTAAAGACTGATTACAAGGCCCACAACAATTAATACCAACATCAGTAACCCGGCTGAGGATGCACAAAACACTCAGCAAATTCACAGACAACAGTAACCTACAGGCAACAACCAATGTCAAAGCTTCAATAAAGCAGGACCCTGGGAACATTAAGGCAAACCCCATCCTGAGATGCAGCACAAGCTGCTTACTTCAGAATACCTCATCCTCCATTATTTGGGACTTGCGAGGCTGGCTAGTACCATCCTTGTTCAGTTCAAGTGGGAAGTGGAGAAAGAAGGAGGGTTGTCATGGTTTGAGAGCCCCAAAATCCAATTCCCTAGTCCAAACCCCCCTCCCACATCTCAAAATAGCCACCAAGGCAAACAATTGAGAGCAAATAATTTATGAGAACAGTTTTGGGAGCTGGACTTGTTTAGTCTGGTAAAGTGGAGACTAAGAGGACATAGCAGGGATACATCAATGGCAGCTACAAAGATTTCCCACCCTGTGTGGACGTGACAAAAGTATTAACAAGTAGCAGCCAGAAATAGTTGCTTCAGAGGCAAAGATAAGACCTTAGGATAAAATTCCTCTTTAAGACAGAAGAGTAACTGTGGACTGATCAAACACAGGTTACAGACCCTCTGCCTGAGGAGATGTTCAAGAATTCAGCAAGCAAGGGATGACCCAGCACTGGCAGTAGTCCTGCTTCAATCAGGAAGTTAGAAAATCTTAGCAGTATCAGGAAATCCCCTTCAGCTAATGATTTTATTTAGTAAGGGCTATTTTCCAGTTACTAGTTACCTACATGAATGAACAAAAAAAACCCTTTCCTTTCAATATTCAGAGTGCTGAACATATAAAAGATGGAGAACAAAGAAACATCTGTAAGTGCATTTGTAATACACACACATTCCTAACACCAGAAATATAACAGCTATGTTTCAAAACTTAAGGGTAGCATCAGACATTGTCAATTCAGCTATTCAACAGCAAAGAAGTACTGGGCTCAGCACTGCAGATTCCCTTTTGAATGCAAGAGGAGAAGTGCAAAAGGACGCCAGATTCCAGCATATAGAGAAACTCCCCAAGAGAGAGGTGGGTAAGGGTGTTGAAGCAGTTTTCAATCTTATACTTCTATTATTGCGGCTTCTGAAACATTTCCTCTTCTAGTCTTCAAGTCAGAAAAGAACTTCCAGGTTGGGGTTTTTTTGAAAACATTGCAGTAGTTATACATCCCAAAACCTCATGCATGGTTATCAATGTTTAACAAACACTGAGCATGGAGGGACATGTTAAAATAAATAAATTTCTGATAACAAAGCTGAAATGCTGATTAGTATACTGATAAGGCTGTAACTATTGAACACATGATGTCTGTACTTTCACTGGAGAAAGAATTTGCCATCACTGCTGTTAAATAACTGCAGCTTATCTTCAGACTGGATTCCTCCCCCTGACTCCATGTCAACCACCACAGTGAAGCTTTCCTTACTCATGGTGCTACGTAGAGGTTTTAAGTTGAAAGATGCAGATGCAGATTAGCAGATCTAATAACTAAGCACCTAACAACATTCCTTATTACCCTTTTGTACTGTTGTAAGACCAGCACTGCAAGCTAACTCTGCACCTTACTGTAACGCGAGAAAAATTCCACAGGCTATGTGAAAAAAAAATTCATTAATCCACTTCTCTTGCCAAATTAATTTCACCAATAAAGCTAGGCAGCCCAGAAATAGCTTTAACAGGGCTCACACCCTACACTATGCCTTCTGCCTAAGCTGACTCATAGTAGTAAACCACTGGATTTTGCTATTGCCCAGCAAACATTTGCCTAACATGTATGTTGGCATCTCCCCATCATTTAATGCCTCTTGCTCAAAGTAAAAAGTTTTCCAAACTTCTCTATTTTGGCCAAGAGGTCCCAGGAAAAAAAGCAATGTTCGGTCTCCTCCCCTCCTTATCCCTGAATACATGTGCAACTGCCTCAAAACAAGCTGAAAGAAGTATTTCATCTGTCCAGTTATATCACTGTACAAAGGAATTACATGACTAAAATTCATATACTCAGCTGAGCTTTGATTTAACTCTCTTACTAAAGTCTTAGAACTTCAGCATTATCCATTCCCCTATCTTCCATTAAGGTGCTCTCCTCTGAACTGCTGAAGAGCAGGCAAAAAAACCCCAACAAACCCAAACCAAAACAACTAAGAACTGCCTCAGACATCCAATTCTGTCATTATAACAAAAATGACTTGTTGATAGTTTTGCCATATGGAAATTCAGAAGGTATGCAGAGGACTTTCTTACAGAAAGCGGTACTCCTCCAAAAACAAACAACTGGAAACACAGGTATTTCCTCACTTAAGTGACTTCAAAGCCAACATGACTGTACAGTAAAACAGGTTACATGCACTCACCACAGTTACTTTTGATGAGTTCAGAAAGGATACTGTACATGGCATGTCCCGTTGGGAAACACTCAGAATCTAAATCATTTGTCTTTTTAAATTTTGGGTTACAAACGATAACAGCATTGGAAGTGTTCTCCCTACTAACAAAGGAACTACTTCTAATTCTGCAGCAAGGAAGAAAATGCAGATGTTGGTGTAAAACATTCTAAATATGTCAAACCTCATCCTCCGAAGCACCTGTTCATCTTTAGACATTTAGTGGACATTTTAGATACTTGTCAGGTTTTGTTCCAAGTGATTTCCAAGAAAACTCATCCTTCACTTTCACAAAATCCAGACATTTTTTTTCCTGGCTCTTTGAACATGCTTTCACATTTCACTCTCACTGGAATATTTGATAAAATGAACATTAGAACAAGACTGCAGATCCAGCAGCAATAACAGGAGTACCTCATTAATTTATATCCTGAAATAATACTGGATTTATACTTTACACATGGTATCTAATTTAAGAATATCCATACTTTCTATGTTCATTCAAAAACTTTACTACTGAATTCCACAAATGCAATAAAATTTTTGTTCATGCTCTACTACATAAATCTGCAAACTGTACAAAAAGGCATCCATTACATAAAATGAAAAAATAAAGGTCAAACAAATTTGTAATTTATTCTTTTATCTCAGTGACAGAGTGCAATGAATTTTCTGGATCTGCTGGATCTCGAGGGAGAATTATTTCTATAACTGGTAATATATCCATGGGAGAGTTTCAAGAAGTTCAGTAAAACTGACTGTATAATTCTGCATTAAAGTTCCCAAAATTAAATCTGAATTGCTATCGCTGAAAAACTTACTCAGGTGAAAAGCTTTTCTGCTTGTAATAACACCCAATCCATCACAACTAAAACATACAAATAGATTTCATAAGGCCAAATTGCAGCCTCTTTTGGACAAATAAACCCTACCAGTGGCTTGTAAATCAGCCTCCCACATCTTGTTTCTTGGGAGAACAGGCTAAGAAGATAAAGTAGAAGTGAAAGGCTTATTTCTTGTGATGACTGACTGTATAACCATTTTGGGTTTTAATCATCTCACTGGTTTGTATCAGTATTCCCATATCTGCCTATGTACTCTGCTTCCCATTCATAAGTACCTCTACAATAGGATTTTCATTTCCACTGTGAGCTAGTTATATCCCACATTTTCAACTTTTCACCACAACTTTTATTTTCGTTCACATACGACAGTCTGGATTCACATTCTCAGTTTCTGGGGGAAAAGACACCCCAACAACTGAATTCACCTTGAATACATCTTTGCTACTCCAAGTCCACTACAATAACGAGAGGCAGAACATTCCTGTGATGCAGCCAAGCAATTTCAGCACTGGTAGAGCTGCATCTGCAACGGTGCTGTGTTAGACTGCTGATTTAGCTTCTTAGCACACTGCCTGAAGCTTACCAGTGAGCACGTAAAGC
This sequence comes from Manacus vitellinus, assembly GCF_001715985.3. Taxonomy (NCBI): domain Eukaryota; kingdom Metazoa; phylum Chordata; class Aves; order Passeriformes; family Pipridae; genus Manacus; species Manacus vitellinus. Next base: position 3,246,363 of record NW_021939256.1, on the reverse strand, counting down.
TGACAGAAAAGTGGGAGGTGGTTTAGTCTGGGAAGGTGAGAAACAAAAATACTGACTACACATCTCTCCACTATGCAGATATATAAACATTTACATGTGGAAAGGCATAATTAAGGTTTTGTGCTCTAAAATAATTCTTTGCTCCACAGTTTACTAGATAGAAAATCTCAGAAGAATGTTCAGCATATAAACAGAACCACAGTTACAGACACATGAATCTGGCAAATGCAAATACCTGAACTACTAAAACAGCAACAAACATTAAAATTCCCAAGCAATATCTGTCCTAGAAGGCTGGAAAGAAAAAAGTGTTATACTTACAACAGACAGTCTTGGATCTCAGGGCTTTCTCTTTCTTTAATTATGAAGACGCAAGTCATCCCAAAATAAAATAAGAAAAAGAAATTAATGTGTTGCACCATCTGAAGGAAAAACCCTGTACTTCCTGAGAAGCCTTCGCAGACCAATCACATTACAGGCCAAAGTTTCCATTGTCATATAGGAAAAATTAGAGCCTTTATGATTTTCTGCAAAAGCTGGAAGTACTGACAAAAGTGTACTTACAGTTAAGACAAGTTTAATTTCAAGAAAGCCTTGTTACTTAATTAAGTTCTAAGAGATGATTATGGATTGAAACACAACATCTCAAAGATGCCAGGAAAACCTGCATGACATGAGTTCTGCATGACTGCAGCTCCTAAGCTTTCAAAAGTTGTAGTTCCCACAAAAAAAAAAAAAAAAAGAAAACCTCTCCACAAAAGGGAAAACAAACTAACTAAAAGCAGCTGCTCCACCACTTTGAGTAGATTTGGCTAAACCTTAAGGCTAGCCAAATCTCATGAAAGACCATTCATATAATGAAGAACAGGAAAAGTGGCTTTTATCAGCTGAATCCAGAACAGATCACTTTCTGGCAGAATCTAAGGGAAAGAGGAACTTAAATTTCCATTTCAGAACATGGCTAAAACAATCCTGACTCATTTTGAGAACTTTTTGGCAAATAAACACAAACTTGACATTTACAAGAAAGAAACAATATGTATGATCATTCCACTTGTAAAGCATCTCTCTGTCTAGAGCAGTCCATGGAGTTAAGTGCTATATTTTCAGAATTCAGTGGCATGGAAGAGATAATGCACATGGGTGTCACAATTCAACAGGAAGCAAGACTGACGTAGCAGTTAATTGTTTGAGAAGCCAAAACGCTGTCCTTCCATGGCAGTTAGGAAGTTACCTAAGTCCCAATATTGCCACAGATAGTGGATGGTTTTGTATAAGCTCAGAAGGATTTCGTAAACTTAGAATACAGACACAACCTCTCTTGCAGTTATGCTGCTCCAAGTTTTTGTTACTTGCCATTCTGTAGTTTTACAACAAACAGCTGCTAATACCAAGTTTTTCAGACAAGTGCAGAAAACATTAGCAACTGTGAGCTGCTGCTCAAAAAGAATTTCCTTCTGACCCTTTTCAGACAATCAGCTTTGATTGCACTTTGGTTACTGCTAATATCAGAAATGGAGTTTCACCGCTGAAGCTAAGGGGTCCATTTTACTTGTGATCCCTTCTACATCAGGAATTAAGATTCTCACACATTAGGTAAGCAACTTATTCTCTGTCCTGGGTCAAGTGTTGCAACAGCTGTTTTTGAGCTGAGACTATGAAAAGTTAGAGTAACTTTTAACAAAGTGTCTAACTTTGAGAAGCCAAAACTCAAAACCTACTGTTTTTAAGGGTTAAAACCTCCCACGTACACTGGGTTAATGTAGTTTTGTAGATACCTCAATACCTGTAAGAGGTATTGCATAAAGTAGTTTTCCACACAATTCAAGTTCACCAGTCATCTAACAGAACAATTTCATGTGCATAGTTAAGTATTACATAAACATAATTTAGTTGTTCTTAAACATATACACTTCTGAAATACATCTGCTAGATGTCAGCAGCAAGTTTTGGTTGGTTGGTTGGTTTTCTGTATGGTTTGTTTATTTGTTTTTCTCAAAAGAAAAGCTCCACAATTTAAGTCTCTATGGATCATAAAGATAGGCTGCAGAACACGACAGCATGCTTTTTGAGACCAAACATAAACAATGCAACAGCCAGGTAATTTTCCTCTAACTGAAACATAGCTATGTTAGCATTCCAAGTATCAACACAAAAATGCACGACTGAAATGCTTTTCCAGCATGGTTGATTTTAATGCCATAAGAAAGAGCAGAAAAGTTGCCTGTACATCAGGTATTTTCAACCACAGGTTCTGATGCACAGCAACCAAGGGTAAGAGGTAGAAGAAATTAGAACACTGAAATAGTGAAGACAGAGATTAACAGCTCTTGTTTCTAATGAGCTTGCAGAGTCTTGAATGCAGATTTTTCTCCTTTTGGGACATGGTAGGCATTTCTACCTATCTAACTTCAGATATGAAGGGAGGGCAAGGAACCTTGAATCTTTGACAGAACCAGAAACAATCTTCATCTATGCTCCAAATACAGTTCACAGAAGAGGCAACACTTCTGCTGGTGCCATACCTGCAAAAGGCCATTCAAAAGACATGCAAAAAAAGACATTCCACTGCAGGATTTCCCTTCCAGCAAACTGAGCAATAAAGCTAATGCATATTTACAAAACTAGATTAAAATATATCACATACCACCATATCTCAGGTATATGCAGGTATATCTTAGTTGGGGACTGTTCTCTCAAAAGGCCTAGACTTTTACTCAGCTGTCCAAAAAAAAAAAAAAGGCCAACCAATCTCACCTATCATGCAGTATATCCCCCATTACTCTCACAGGCTTGGTTCAATGAAAAGCATTTGTAAGTTTAGTTGTTTTCTAAATATTTTACTATAATGCCTAGAAGTAAAATTCAACTGTTTTTCAAAGTATATAATACAAGCCAATTCCAGTTTCCAGAGCCAAGAATTATACACACGTGTATGAATGATATTTTGGCTAAGTCACTTTCCACAACTCCCTGTCCCATCAATACCTGCTCAGCAACAAAACCATAAAACCCACCATTATGCAACTATACAGAGGTCACAGGGCACTCAGTGCACAAAATACACACAGCCTTGTACTGTGATCACCTCAGCCCCTCAATCTTTTGTCCAGCAGCACTTTTTACACGGGTTTGGCCTCATGAACTATCAGCAATAGAAAAAAATTAGATGTGTATTCTTATTACTCAAGTTCCAGTTGAAGGATATGGTAACCATCACAGTCATGAACACTGAAGTCAGTGAGGAATACAAATTCTTGGCACAACAAAGAATCAACTCTCAGGGACAGAAACTAAATGAACTCTAAAGAGGTACACTATGTAGAATTAAAATCTTAGCTAATATTCTGTAAATTAAGCATTCAAAGAAAGTAATTGTGCTGACTAGTGATTTGCTTGATATATTTTTAAATTACTTCTATTTGCAGTATGTCACCCAGCCTATTTCTACCCCTTGAAATGAATCACACATCAACCCAAAGAGTTACAAAGCACTGAGTCTGTAAATATACAAACGCAAATACAAATGAAACAACTCAGGACTCACTTTCTTGTAAGAATGTCCACTCGGATTAACACACAAAATTATTTGCCTCCAACATAGAGGAATTTGATGAGGCTTTAGGTATAGGCTTATTCTCTTTTAGTTGGGGAAGTAACAAAATCTTCTGGATAAAACTTCTATCCAAATAAAAAAATCTCAGTAGTCTGCCTAAGCAACCAGGAAGAGGGAGGTATATTTACGTTTTGCCCTCCAGCAGTAAATTATTTAGGCACTGTCAGTTTAAACAGCCAGACTGAGTCAGTACAGGAAAAACTTCCAAACAATCTCCAACTCATCCAAAGCAATCTTTCTGGAGTCCAAGGAGTACAGCACACTGCAATCAGACTTCCTCAATAGAATTAAGAATTTGACTTAATTATTTCCTTATACATAGGTCACTATTACAATTCTGCCTAGTTTTATGGAAGCAATGCATTCAGTACAATTTACCTAAGAAGTATTCTTAGACGTTTGCAAAGTGACCTCCTCTAAAGAAATGATGCATTCTGATGTTAATGCTTAGGAGTCAGTGGTACTGATACTCAGGAGAAAAAATGATCAGCATATAGAGATGAAAAAAAGGTATGCAGAAATAACTTAGGTACCTATTCAAAGTCAAAAAAAAAAAAGAAAAGAGAGATAGAATAGCCATGTACACAAAGTCAACAGAAGTATTACTACAAATGTGTCAGACAGCCAACCTTTACTACCACAGCTACTCAAAATAACACATTTTACTTTGAATAGCTATGGAAATGTAGGTCAATGAAATGAAAATAATTTCACAATGTAGCACGCGTTTACATTTGTTTCTTGACATTTTCCCAGTGACTGTCCTTTTGATGGAGTCCTTTTACCTGTATTTTTGTAACACCTTCTGGTGGAGGGCAAGCACAAAGCACCTTTAACAATGCTATTTTAAAAACAAATAGGTAACTGATAGGAAAAAAGTAATTTGACTAAAGTTATAAAAAATGGCTGGGGGGTTGGCCAGGCCAGTATTGTGATTTAGGTAAAGAACTATTATCTTTTCTTCATTTTGTTGTCTGTCCTAGTTAGGACAGCTGAGATCAGTTCATCATGGTGGGTGTAACCCAAAACTGTATTCTATAGCCTTCCATGTCATTTCCCAGAAACTAGACTATTGTTGTCAATAGACTATTCGCACCCTCTGCCCATAGAGCCTGACTCCTCAGGCTATAAACTAGGTGTTAAGAGGCCTGTGAGATAGAAGGATGTTTCTGTCCTCACACCCTTTGTGAAACTCCCCGCCCTGAGGGGAGCACTGAACATTCCTGCCTGAACTGGAGGATATATAATCTTGGAGTTTTGGAACATTTTTGGAACCCACTCGTGGGATCCAGAGGACGGCTGCATCTCATCGCTCTCAACCAGACTTAGACCACCACTGGACTGCGATCACCACTTTGGCCAGACTGCAGCAGCTCTCCCACCAGCAGGTTCTTCCCCTCTCCCTTTACTTTGGACTCAAGCAGGGCCCAAGGAACACCACTTTGTTCAGGCCCCAGGGTACTGGGTTATACATTTGGGTTTTTGTGGGTTGAGACCAATTGTTTGTTTGTATTATTGTACTTACTGTATTATTTTAATAAATTGTTATTCTGACTTATAATCTCTCCTTTGAGTTGGGTTCATTCCCCCTGCTGGTTAACTTTTAAACCAGCACATTGTCATAGGACATCCTTGGTATTAGTTTGAAGAGGAATGCCTCTAGCCAGGAACAAACTAAGAGCTCTTCACTATCAACACCTACACTGTATCAAAAAGGAATGTAAGCTCAGGGCTTTTATGGTTACTTCAAACCTAGTGACACAAAAACTTGAAAGAACTCTATGAGTTCTGATCTTTCCCCACCAAAACATCCAATAGATTTAATAGTTTAAAGTAAGATAACTGAAAAGAATGATGAGGCAATCTTGCAGCAGCCACATGACTTACAGGATTCCACACACCAGGACTAACATTTATCATCTAACACGCACCCAGTTTTTCAACCTGCCCAGTTCTTGTTCCCTATCGGTTTGCAGGCCTTCCTTGACACAAGAAAGTTTGACAGATGTTGCCTAGCACACACCGATTTCCAAAAGTGAAACAGAAGGAAAACTATGTGCAGATTTTCTAAGAAAACAACCACTACTTTTTCTACTTTAAAAGGGAAAAACAGCAATAATTGGATTGCTATGAAAGTTAGCTAAGGAAAAAAAAAAGAAACAACCACAAAACCAAAGGAATTCCTTGCATCAGTAGGGACGGTTGGCAGGACATGAAAATTCTACAAGGGAACAAGAAGTCTCAATCCTGGGAGGAACAAAGCATTTTGAGAAAGCGGAGCCACTGACTCAAATAAGAATCAACAGACAACAAAATATTATTAATCTGTCTTGAAAGCAAAGAGGTGGGGAGATGCCCCTCATCTTCAACAAAAAAAAGGGGCCTACAAACACTTGAGAAAGGTAGTATTGCAGTTAGTCTTTAATGGTCCAGGAAGAACAATGTGTCATTAAGAAAATGCAGAGCAGGCACTACAATACAAACAATCTGCTGAGATCGGAGTACGGACAACTACCTCTCACCTTTATAGACTGAGAATGTGGTGGAATTTTAAATAGAAGACAATCATCAGCCAATCAACAAAGGTTCAGCCAAACAACATTTGTAAAAGCCTCATCTCTAAATAAATCCTCTCAGAACGTTGTCTAATAATTTAATGCCTTTACTTGTTTTGTGCTTAAACCAGGGAGCTGTTATTGAGATGCTTCAAAAAAACCCAGAACTGTCAGACTTGTTAGTTGAATCTATGTAACCCCTCCAGGAAATCAGAACTGATGTTAATATCAAAGCAATAAGTAAGCCAGTTTCCAGTTTTGTTCACAGTACAGGTGAGCTATGTAGACTGGCAAAACAGAACAGTCCCTTTACCAACTGTATCCAAAATGAGAACGTTACATTCTTTCACCATTTGTGGCTCCCTATGTAATTCAAATGTTAATTTCACAATTAGCATACATTTACCTTGAGGTATGGGTGATGTTTCAAGTTACATACTGTACAAGGTACAGTTGTGAGAGTTCCACCTCCTCATCTTTTTCTTGGGATATTTCAAGCAAATTACTGTTACAGATCTATCAATAAGTTAAATAAGCACTTGAAGCCGTGTGAAATCAAGAACTGAGTCCCAGATTTATGATTAAATTTGCATATACATCTAATATGGAAAAAGTTTACCTTTCTGTGCTTTGCACCACGATAGTGTGACTGAAGACTTATAGAACTCACACAAGAAACTTTACAAACCTAAAAGAGATAAATGAAAGCACATCGTCAGTTATGCTACAGATATTCTGTAGCTGGTGTCAAATAAGAACTCGAAATGCACCCATTCCTACCGTGTAATTCTCAAGGTCTTCTCTGGCTTAACAGTACACTTTGCATGACATTTAAAAGAGTAGCATACCACTAAAATGACCAGAAATAGTACCCAAACCTGTTCAAATGATGCTTAAATACATGTTTAAGTAAATCAGGTGGTAAGAAGTTTTTAAGAGCTTCCCCCTTCTCTCCTACCACTCTTAGTTTTCTAAACTTCTTCAGGGTAGAAAGCCAGCAAAAAGGGATGATCATATAGTGACTAGAAAGGAACAGAGGCAAAATTATGCCCTAGAAAAACTGCAGCTCCGTTCACTGTTACATCAAAGCAATTAGAGGAACAATGGAGGAAGATATCTGCATTTCATTAAGATCCACAGACACACACCATTGCAATAATTAATGGAAAACATTACAGATGTACAAATATTTCCTATTATCTTTAGCTTTAAAAAAAAGGAAAGACTAATGCATGCTAATATTGTCTACTCTCTTGACATACTGTTGCAGAACTTGAACGCGCCAGAAAAATATTCAGTGCTAGAACAATAATAGGACATAGACGAATTTAGCACGTCGCAGCCTTTAAAGACAAACGGGCCCCTGCAGCCACCTATGAGAAACACTGACCAGAGACTGGAAAGGCTACAATTAAGAACCATCACAACGCACCCCTGACGGCTCAAGAACAGCCTGAATTCACCGAACCCTGAGGCAAGCAGCTCTCCTAGAGACCGACCACATTATTCTCCTCTCACATTACAGCTCCCCTCACTCACAGGTCTCCCACACCACACCTGGGTCACGTCGGAGAGCGCAGTCTCCGGTACCCGCACACCTCGCAATGCCCGCACTCGAGCACCCGCCCTCAAAAGCCACCAAACAAACGCACTCACTTCGCAATAAAACACTTTTCTTTCAAATTTCGCTTTGCCGTCTTCTGCCTTAACCTCCTCAGCCACGGCGCTCATCCTGCACAGCCGGAGCGGGGAACTAACAAACCAACAACAAATCCAATTCTTGTTCGCACGGCGCTTGCCAGTGATCAGTTGGGGGCGGGGGACGCGCGTCGGGCGGATGAACTGGGTTATTATTCGACCATTTAGGCGTTATCCTTGTATTTCAGGACCAAACCACATCTCTCGCCGCCGGGACCGCTTTCCGGCGGCTCGCGCCCGCTTCCGTCACTTCCGCCACGCCGCGTCCCAGGAGAGCGGCCATTGGCGGCGGTGCGAGCGCCTCAGCCAATGGGGAGCCAGCGCGCACGTCTGCCCTCCGTCTGTGTGTCCGTCTGTCCGCCCCAGGAGCCCCCTGGCGGGCCGGGGGCGGGCAGCGCCATAACGGGCTGAGAGAGGATTCTGGGGCCAGCTCAGGCATCGATGGAGGCTGGGGCCAAGCCAGGGTGGATGCTGGGACCAGTTTAGGTCTGAGTGGGTACTGGTACCAGTTTAGGATGGATACCGGGACCAGTTCAGGATGGATACTGGGACCAGTTCAGGATGGATACTGGGACCAGTTCAGGCCAGGGTGGGCGCTGGGACCAGTTTAGGATTGATATTGGGACCAGTTCAGGCCAGGGTGGGCGCTGGGACCAGTTTAGGATTGATATTGGGACCAGCTTAGGACAGAGTGAGTGCTGGGAGCAGCTTAGCATGGGTACTGGGACCAGTTCAGGAGGGAAGCTGGGAGGAGTTCAAGGGGAGGATGCTGGGGGGGGATACTGGGACCTTTTCAGCCCAGAGTGAGTGCCAGGACGAGTCTAGGCTGGATATTGGGACCAGTTCAGGCAAAGAGTGAGTACTGGGACCAGTTCAGGGTGGATACCGGGACCAGGTCAGGCCAGGGTGAATGCTGGCACCAGTGTCAGGTGGATACTGAGTCCAGTTCAGGCTGGGGAGCAGGTACTGGGACCAATCCAGAGCAGATACTGGGAGGGGCTCAGGGTGGGCAGGTGCTGGAACCAGTCCAGAGGGGATATTGGGAACCAGCTGAGACTGGGAGCTGGCACCAGTCCCAGGGTGGGGGAGTACTGGGCCCAGTGGGGGAAGGTTTCTGGGCCCGGTGTGGGGAAGGGGCAGGAAACACACACGGCAGCGGCTTTAATTTAAATGCAAATATTTTATTTTAAAATGTCTCAGCTTTACACTTCTGGCTGGTAATAAACATAAAATATAATTTAAGAAGTATGCTTGAAAGTTCCTTCTAAAAGCAGGCTGAGGAGACAGTACAAAACACAACAGAAAAGTGCTCCAGGTTCAAACAACATGCCAAAACATCAGATCCACAGCTCACTGCCTGGTTTTATTTAGCCATAAATATATTTTATAGGTATGTTAGTGATACACCATGACACCCATGATACTCATACACGAAGCAGCACAGCTAGTGGTGGTCATTGGGTTACAGGTTACTCAAGGCGATCCCACAGGATTCCCTGGGTTGGCTTCCCTTGGGCTGGGGGAGGCTGTGCCTGCCCTGCCACTGGGCTGCCAGAATGCTTCACCTCTCCAAGTGGGTAATGTGCACGCCCCAGTTGTGTCCCCCAAAGCAGGCATCACCTGCCTCATCTAGCACATTTACCAGTAGTGCTGGGGTGGTCGTGGTGTTCCTTCCAGAAATACACTCTCCCCCAAAAAAAGATTTGGGGGAATCATGGAATGCCAGATAAGCCAAAACTGTTGGTAGAACTCCATACACATGTTTGTTAATCATTGAACCATAGAATGGTTTGGGCTGGAAGGCATTTTAAAGATTATCCAGTTCCAACCCCTTTGCTGTGGACAGGGACACCTTCCACTAGACCAGGTTGCTCAGAATTAGTCTTGTTCTCCACTGTATTCCTTCAGGAGAAGCAGGAATGACACTTCTAATACAGTATTATTAATGAAGTTTGATGGCAGATTATACCGCTTAGTGATGATATTATTGGTACTCATATTTTCCACGGGCATTTCTGTAGCAGTCAGAGTCTTTTACATGGAGTCACATTAAAATGCTTGATCACTATTTGTGGTTCTAATAGCAAAATCTAAAATGGACTAATTGAAAACACTGCATTGTACATGTCATGTAATGCTTCCATGCCTTTCTTTATTAAAAAAAAATTACAAATTAGAAGTGCAATTGCACAGTGAAAGAATACACGTGTAGAAAAAAAAATGAGAGAAGCAAAAAGGAGGAAAGAGGTTCCTTGATTTTTTGGAAGAGATACCATGTCTAAAGAAAAAAGGATTTAGCTGCATATATATATATACTTGCAGAACTAAACTGTTGGTGGTAGGTCAGAGTTTCTTGACAGTACAGCCTCCTGAAGAAAGTTTCACCAGCAAAGTGACCTTTTTGTGCTTTAGGAGTACAACTATAGTTAGTGAGTACCTCTGTCTTAACAATGAGGGCAGGGAGAAATAGGGGATTGCACTTGTGCTTAACATTGTTCTTTTGGCAAAACTTTTGAAGTATGCCTAAAGTGGAAATAAAGCTACAGACACAGAAAACAGAAAGGGTGGAGACCAAAATGTACCATCCTATATAATTAAAAAGGTGGAAAAGATAGAGGAAGTAAAAGGAACTGCCTTTAAGCAAAAAAGTGTTCTTTGGTTTTGTTAAGAAGGAGTTCAGGAGGGAAGAGTTGTAAGGAAGGACCCTTTAAGAAGAGGGAAGTTTGTTGACCATATAGAGGAAGAATCTTCTATAAGATAAGAGTAGAAACAAAACTGAATACTGTTACTGAGAATTGAGATAACTTTTGCCTCTTTGAAGTTCATTCTTAGATAGGCAAAATCAAAAAAAAAAAAACAAAAAAATTTTGTTTACACACAGCAGTTGATGCTTGCCTTTCCTTATTTCACATCTTAAATGAACAAAGGAAGGATACATATGGTCCAAAAGTTAAAAAAAAAAAAAAAGAAAGAAAGAAGAAAAAGATTCAGAAGGGAGAGTTGACACTCTCCCGTGGTGCAAAATGACGAGCTCTACACCAGAACTTCACCTGACTTTTTTTAACATAGCCTTTTAATTAGTTAAATACAATCACTAAAACTAGCTAAGCAGCTGATGTTCTTTCTCTTGCCTTCTATCACATCTTCGTATTAGTCACTGGAATACCATAATTCTACCAGTAAAAATGTGAAACTGGAGCTGTCTCTGGAGCCCTGTTGCATGAAGGAAATCCTGAAAAACTTCAGACTGCACAGTTGGAGCATCAGCTTCGCAATTACCAGCAGCAAGAGAGTTAATGCACACATTGGATTTGCCAGAGTTTGGAAGACTAACCCCAGGAAAAGAACAGAAGTGCTTCATGTCTCCTAGAATGATGTTTTCAGTCTGATTGAGAAATGCAACTTAACATTGAATTGCCTCAATCCTTTTTTTAAAAAAATTGTTTTTAGCCTGAAAATTATAACAGTTACAAAATCAGTTCTACAGAAAAAAAATAAGGACATGATTTCAGATAACAGAGTTTTTAACCTTGTGTGAAGAATTAATGCTGAGGTCACAGAATAATTACACCTTGATGACAATATATAGCAATCATGGTGATCTTTTCTCTCCCCAAAATTGCTCTTAATTATTTTTTGACTTTCCCTTCAAACATCCACTCAAAGAAAGTTTTTACCTAAGCACAAGCAAGTGCTCCACATGTTTGGTTTTTTTTAAAAAAAAGGTATTTTGTGGGTTTAGTGTATTTTCCAGCCTGTCGCTTATGACTTTCTTCAGAGGTGTTTCTGATAGCATTATAGGGAAATATATTCCTTATGACAAAAACATAAGCCACATGTCATTGAAACATGACAAAGGTGTATTTGGCAGGGTGGTAGTGTCTATGGACATAAGCTATCGGGTGCAGCCCTTTTGTATGAATCTCCTTCAGATAGATAAAAGCCTTGTGACTAAATCCTGAGCATGGCCACCAGCACTATCTCTTGCTCACTATGTGTTACAAACGCCTGCTTCAATTGTGACACATGATTTCACACAGGACTTTGCAAGATTTAAAAGAGGAAAAGAAACTCCAGGTAGAGAATATGCTGTTCTTATGAGAAATTTTCTAAAATCTAGTTTAGGTGTAGGGATTTTGTCTCAGTATGATCAGAAAGGTATTTCAATTTTTAATGTTTACACTAAGAGAGTAGAGAGAAAGAGAGGAAAAGAGTAGAAAGAGAAGGAAAGAAAAATAGAACAATGGTTCTATACCCCTGTCATTCTGAGTTTGTTTTTCTAGTTACATGACACTCTAATGAAAGAAAATTATTATGTTAACATTTTTTACCACTGCTTAAGGCAATATATGTATCCATAGGTAGGGGAAATGGTGTCTTTTAACTATTTCAATTAAAATGTCACAACTTGTTCTGACACAATAATGGCTTCTCTGAAAAAACTGCTGTGGGTGAGGCTGTCCTATTTAAATTCCAATATGGCTTCAAGGTAAAGAGCAGCAGAAGCTGATCTTATCCCACATATTCCTTGCCTCAGGCTTGTTGCCTCTCAAGCATTTTAAGCACTAGGAATTTCTGGAAGAATTGCACATGCCCTGTCGATCTCAATACTATATCAAAGGATGAGCACCTAAAGTCTTACTGAACTTGCTAATGCTCAAATGTCAGACTTCCCTATATCATCCAGAGCAGACTCAGTTCTAATAATTTTAAGAATACATCACTGTGTTCTAGTAAAGTGTGGTTAAATCATAGAGATGTACTTTGCATTACCATGCTACAATCAAGGAGTAGGAAGTTAAGTCTTTCCTACAGAGAATTTAGGTACAGTCCCTTAATCTTTCATTTCCCAAGTTAAATCTCCAAGCTGAGGACAACTGAAACAAGTTTACCACTTGCACAGTGCTGCTCTCAGTCAGATTTTTTGAAACAAAGCTTACTTAGGTGTCCAAAGACTCTAAAGTGAATATAAATTACTTATTGTGTTATCTACAGTGGAGGTCTGCCACAGTTTCAGTCACTGGTGTAACTGCAAGAAAATTCACTCTTTTTTCTTTACCTGTATGTCAAATCATGTTGTTTTTCAGTAAAAATAGTGGCTTTCAATGGTGTTGGACTAGTATTTTTATGATGCTCAGCAGCTGGCAGCTGAAATCAGGCCACATTCTCAGTAAAGTCAAGACCTTGATCAGCAGCTGTAGCACTGATAATAGTCTCTGCTACCTGTGGACCAAGTAACATCTCAGGGTGAAACACCTTCTCCCAGCTTTTAGAACTGGTTTTCTTCCACACCCAAAAATATCCCCCCAAAGATCAGAGAATTCATTCTGTCTCACTCTCTGGAGGATTTACAGCTGAAGAAGTTTGAATTCTATTATCTGTCAGGCATTTCTTTCAGCCTGAATGCTCCAAGTCCCTATTAGGTAACCGTTTGACTAGGTATTTCTTCTACAAGAATATTTTTTTATTGTTGCTACAATAAATATATTGGGAGGCTCCTGAAAGAGACCTTAGGGCTGTGCTTGAGAGATAAAACACCAGTTCATTAAGAATATAATCTAAATACAAATGATCGAAAACATCTGAAACACCACTTCTCAGTGCTAGTTTTTAAACTAATACCAAAGCAACAACAACCTCTAAGAAAATGTAACCATTTTAAAGAACTGCTGTGTCTTCCATGCTATTTACTGGTCAGTGTCAGGGGGTCATTAATGTCTGCATACAAAAAGGTTTTATAAGATTAAATCAGTGGCAATTTAACAGGGTACGAGGTACAATGCCATGTGAGATTTCAGTCAAGACTCAATCCAGGGCAGATGTCATGGGGAGAGGATGAAGGAATAACATCTGTGCCTTAAACACAAATAGGAAGAGATCCTTTTTATGTGGTAATTTCCTCTGTTCTTCCCAAGAACTTAGAAAGAACTGATCTTTGTTTGCTATCAACAGTGGTTAACAATTGTCCAAAAAGTGGATAAACTGCTGATTTCTTGATAAGCCCAGTTCTTGGGAAATTGCAGCAGTGCATGTGTGATAACTTAGACTAGGAAGAACTCCACTGATACCACTTTTTTTTTCATGTGAGACCTGAAATAAAAACTGCCACAAATTAAGTGGGCTAAATACAAATGCGATGTGCAGGATAACTGAGTTTTTCTTGGGTTCAGACTTTACGGAATTATAAGGAAACAAACCTGACTTTATGGAATTATAAGGAAACAAACCCAACTGCATTTACACAGCGGGGAGTCAGAATGTGATATCTCACTTTTGAGTCACACATTCATCCTTCCTTCTAAAGGGCCATTACATCTTTTGTATCAGATTAGATTGCCTCACATGCAGAAGCTTCATCTACCTCTGTAATATCAATCAAGATGTGTAAAATGTATCTAGGCTTGTTGGAAATACGAGAAAAATAATTCTAACTGAAATAAGCCACTAATGCCCTAGAGTAGACAGAGTTATGTCACCAAAAAGCATTTATTCTGTAACAGGGAGAATTTTAGAGAATGTTTGTTGTTAATATAAATTGCTTCTGCACTGAAGAGAGAAATCTGGCTGGTATATTTCTCCCACTGTCATCACGCCGGGGAATATTTCTAAGCAGAGACAAGTAATTCAGTGGCACAGTCCTCTACAGAATTGCACCTGGTGTGACCACTCCCATCATGCAAAATGGTGCCAGCATGTCCAGATGAAGGTAATAGTGTTCTACAGTCATGTTTCATCAATGCAAATGACGAGAGAAGGTTCAAGGTAGTGTGAAACAAAGCCCAGGTAGTCTCATTCAGGAGGGTGTGACAGTGATTCCACATGTGGAATTAAATAAGCAGCTTTTCAGCGGTCATGCAGAAGTGTCCTCCACTTGCCCCCAGTCATCTATTCCCACACTACCCTGTCTCCCCATTATCTCATTTCTGCCAGACAGCTGCATAAGGAGCTGGACTGGGGAATATTACGTGGTTCATGGCACAACCCTACCAGCAGCTATGAGACCACAGCAGAGTGTCTGGCACCAGGACATAAGCAGTGCCACTGCTACATGCCAAGCAAAGGACTATGAGAGCAACTCTGAGAGTCTAAAAGAACAGATGGTCATAATTACGTAGATAGTGAATCAATGAGGCAGAGGTTGTGCAGCAACGCTGATTCATGGCAGTCTCACTCTTCATTAGTAACCAGTTTTCTACCCCACAGGTACTTTTGCAATTTGGCTTGGATTTCTGTGATGTGAACAGTGATGCAGTGGAGTGGTGTAAATTCCACCACTGCAGTCCAGCTTCAGAATGGGTTCTGATGATACATTGCACCCACTGGTGGGAGTACTAAGGCAAGGATCAAGACTGTCTCAAATAAGAGGCAGCACATAGCCAACAGGGAACTGATTTACCTCCAACACAAAAAAGCTAATATTCTCATGGCTTGGATATGGCCAGCTGGACTATGACAGGTTTAACTTGAGCTACAATAAGATGTTGTTGCCCTCTTTACTGTCCAGTCTTGCTTTCTGCTAGGAATACTGCCTTGTGCAGGACAGTCATCAGGGAGTTCCACTTCAGTGCAAAGTGCAGCATTTCTGATCAAACTGTTCATAAGCACTTAGCTTACATGCAGAGAATATGTATCTTTATATATGCCAACTCTAAAGTACAGGCAGTAATTTCTATCAGAAAAGACAGATAGTCTTGGGGAAGAGCAGCCTCCTGGGTGCAGAACCATCGCACTACCTGAAGACTACTTATACCACATATTTATAGCATTTTGGAGAATTTTATGCCACTCTTCTGGCCACACCCTTAGTGACTAATAG
The DNA here is from genome assembly GCF_001715985.3 of Manacus vitellinus. NCBI lineage: Eukaryota > Metazoa > Chordata > Aves > Passeriformes > Pipridae > Manacus > Manacus vitellinus. The sequence continues at coordinate 3,230,678 of NW_021939256.1, read as the reverse complement.
ATATAGAATTGAAGACATTATAGTTATTTATAACACTTTGAAAAAGAAAACATTCATTATAGGGCTTCTTTCAAAAAGCACATATACATCTAAGCATTTATTAAATGATGTAGTCTTTATACAGGTGAAGTTGATATAAAGTTGAAATAGTGCAATTTTAAAACAAAAGTTAGTGCAGGAGTCAAACAACAACAACAACAAACCCCAAAATATAAGCTGTAGATTTGTTTTTTTTGTTTTGGAAATACATTACTACATGGGTTCAAAGAAAAGTATACGCTCTGTTTTCAACAGCACTAAAGTGCACCAAAGTGCTTTTGAAAGGTATACATCCACCAGTTAGCCCTCAGTGAGATTAAGATTTTCTTTTGGGATTGAAACTAGGATGCTTTTGAAAATAATCTTAGTATGGGATTCAGTTTTGATGTAGATGATGTCTAAAAAATTGCTACCAGTCGAATAGATACTATCAAATAAAAAAGTGCATTTCCTTTGTTAATTTTACAAGTAAAAACAAGGGAAACAGTTGGAGAAATACTTTGTTCTCAAGTACATGTAACAACATTTTGTAACTTATTTAAAGAAGTGGATTACATCCCGTTGTTCAGTTTTTCAGATAGCAACGTGAAAGTCAGATTACTTTAAAATAGAAAAATATGGATTCTAAAACATTAATATTATCAAGAAAACTCAGTAATAACTACAGTTTGAAAAGAAATAATTTCTAATGCATTTTATGAAAGTCAGTTTTTTTAATACGGTCCTTTGTTGGAAAGCCCTTGCCATCAATTCAGTGTTGAGATGAAGGAGTAGCTGATCTTTCTTATTAGAGTAGAAAAAAACATTAAAAAGCAAAAGCTCCTAAGCTAAACTGGCCACACTGAAGACCATAAACATCTTTGATTTGCACAGAGGCATCACATCAGCTTGAGAAAAACAAACAGGACAAAAGCAGAAAACAGAAATTTCTAGACCTTCGTAATGCACTGTACACAAGAGAGGAAAGATGATAAAGACAAATTATCAGATATATCTGTGCAGCAAGTAATGATTATTTTTCTCTGCCTGAGGTTTTGTCTTTCTTTTCTCTTTCCAAAGATCACTAAGAGAAGGGTGGTAGCAGGGGTAGGATGTGTGTGTCTGTGTCTGTTTTTCTCACACACATGTGCACACACACTTTCAAAATCTTTCCACTGGCTTTTAATTTTAGTAACTCTTAACCCAACTGGAAGAGAATCTACAACTTCTTGCTTTTAACATTATAAATATTTCAAATGTTATAAAATCTATTGCAAAAATGTACATTCAGTGGTTTTATGAGGCACAGGACCTGCTAATGTATTTTCAGGGAAGCTCACATGTACTCTGTTCTGTCCACTGTTAGACAACGGTGGAGAATCCAGGGGCTCACGCTTGATTGCTTGAACCAAGCAAGGGTTTTTAAATTCACACGGCATTTTGAACACCTCATTATTCTGCTCTTTCTCCTCCCCTGGGCTGGGGCTGTAGAAATGGCCATAGCAAGCTGCGTGTGGCAAGTCGGGCATGCTTTCCAGACACATGGAGGAGTTCTGAGGGCAAAATGGGGCCACCTCCTTGTTACGTGAACCCTTGCAAGATCTGTTCAAGTTTAGGTTGTTTGGATGATTTGCTACGATGCATTGCCAATTGTGTGGCGTGTAAAGGCAGTGCCTTGGCTTCTGACAAGGCAAGGCTGGCTCACAGAGGTCCGGTTCCATTTTGAGGTGCACTCTACTGGGGTAGCTATATGCCTGCTTTCTCACCGAGCCATTCTCATCCAGCCACGCTCGGTTTTGCGACATCAGGTAGTTATCAGCAATGTTTTCAGAATCAGAATCATATTCCATTTTGATAGGCATCTCCAAGGGAACTGCTGTGTCATAGAGAGACTCTGAGGATATTAATGGTCTCTGCAGTTTCAGATGGTCTGTCACATAGTTCTCTGCACAGCGCTGCTGGACACCCGAGTAAGATGGGCTGTTTTCTACACTTCCCCAGTGGGAAGGACAAGTTGATGCCAAATTTAAGAAATTTTGGTCTCTGTTGTAGAATGATCCAGCTCTCCTGTTTGAACACGTGTTCATTCGCTGGTTCATAGAACAAGAGCTAGAGTTTCTTAAATTCCAGCTGCTGTTTGTGGTGCAGTTGTTTTGAATGCCTAAAACTGAAGTGTTAGAACTGAGAGGTTCCTCTTGCATAAAACACTCACCGTTAGTATGAGGTTCAAACTTCACTTTTACATTATCTTGTTCATTTTTTACTGCTGTCCAGTTAAGATGCTTCCACTGGCCCAGAGTTTCAATGGCACTGTTACGGGAAAGACCCTCCAGGTTTCCTTTCAAACTGGCAAAACCACTTAATATCTTCAGTTGTTCGTCTTCTTCCCTTTCAATAACAGTAGAAAAAAAAAATCCAGTCAGTCAGAGGTTTCAAAACTGTTGTTTTCTGGGATACAAACAGAGTGGCTTAACGTATGTGACAAGCAGTATTTTGTCCTCCATATGGGACTTGCACACTCTTGTCCATATAACCTTTGCATTTGCTCCAGAGTAAAAAAAGAATGTCCCTGAATCTGGGCATCAGTGTGTGTGCACAACTACCTTTCTGTGGCACTGTTTCATTTAAATTCTGTCACGCATTCTTTCTTCCATTTCAGATGCACAGTTCACAAAGACCTTAAATACTGTAGTGGCGTATGATAATTACCTTACACTTCTGTTCTTCCCTTAAAATTTATCTAAATAATATTTGTGTGTAGAAAATTCTAGAGATAAAATAGAATTAGTATCTTAAATGAGATGTATTTTGTTAACAGAGAACTATTTGGACTCATAAGAACTCTCTGATCCAAGTGATTTGAGGGAAAACCATGGGGATTTTGAGAATGCAGAGTTAGCTGAGATGAAATCAAATGCATGAATTAAATGTCTGAATAGTAACAGATATTCATATTGGGTGGAGGTTTGTTTTACGTATCTTAATTTATGTTGTCTTTTGTTTTCTAAGATGACCAGTGACTTAATTTTCCATGATCTCTAGCTGAAGTACTCAACATTAGTGAAGAGGTCTGGCAGAGGATGTTGCCTGAGCACTTCCATGCCTGATGCAGCAGTTTTCAGAACATGGGGTCCAAATCTAGAGGTTCAGGTCTTGAATTCACTAAGGTGCTGATTCCCAATCAGGCAGGATCAGTGCTACAAAACCACGCTATCCCTCTCCAAACAGGAAGTAGACATCTGAATAAGAAACCCAGCATGAAAACCTGAAGAGCTAGTAAGGGGCTTAGAAGGCTTTTTCGTAGCTCGCAAAAGAACTTTTTCCTTGGGCATCGAATCAATGTGCAAGTATAGGATTTTCCAGTAGAGGGAGTCCCTGTCGTTACAAAGAGAGAACGTCCCGCTGAAATAAATGTACAACACGAAAGGAGAATATTTTCTCTCTCTTTTTTTTTTTTAAATGAGGTATTAAATATTTTCAGTTCTCTTCTAAATATTGTTATTTTTATTATTGACAGGATTGAGATGCAGATGATGTGATACAAGCTTGCTACAGAGCTAGCTTTTTAGAAAATGAGTAAATTGGGAAGCAAAGGACTGAACAAAATGCAGTAGTCAAAAAAAGTTAAACCCCCAAATGAAGAGTTTTACAGTGAAACAGTATCTAGTGAAAATTCTCCAAAAGAATGTATGTTTCCAGGAAGACAGCACACAGTTTAACAAAAAAAAAAAAAAAAAAAGTAGTAGCGAGTACAAAGTCTATTACAGACTATCAGGAAAACAGAACTGAATATAACAGCCAAGGCCAACTCCTGTAATACTTCAGTCTGTGGGAGCTATCAAGCACAAAGGAAAGATTTTAACCACTCAGAGGGCAAAAATGTAACTAAATAAACCAGTTTAGAAGTAGAGACACGAATACAAGAAACAACGCCTTTTAATCTGCTTCTTAATAGGACTTCTTTCTCTCACATGGCAAGGTAATGTTTGTGCCATCCCAATAAACATGAAGTGTTCCACCATCCTCAGGTGGGAGCTCCTCTGCTATTCATGTGGATCCTGGGATATACACTACCTGCAAGGATTATCTACTCTATTTTTCATTTATTTCTTCCATCTGCAATGCATTCTAAAGGAAAAAATCTGTGGATAGCCACATTTTAAACACTGAGTCAGATGGTGGCTATGTACAACTCTCAGTCCCTTATTCAGTCCACTCTCTTATCTTCTCCCTCAGACTAGCTGGAAGAGATACCTCAACAATGCCCACAGGAACTAGAACGGACAATCCCATGGGGAAGGATGAAAAGTCTATTTGGGAGAAAAGAGTAAAACTCAGCTGAGAGGTCTTCTTTCAATGCAAATCTGTGAGATTTGTTTACAGTTCATGATTGAGCCTACAGGCAACTAGATGTATCTATCTACAAACATAAAATGAATATGAATACACTTCTTTAGATTATGTTGCATATACAGAACATGAGCTCAACTGTCATCCATAAAGAAAAAAATAAAGTTTAACATAATTAAATATTGATATGTATAAAAACTAGGACTCTAGGTTTTCAGCTGCAAAACAAAACCACAAAATACATTTTAGTGCAAGACAGTTAAAACATATTAATAATCAAGCATTTTGTTTCTGTCTTAGTATGTACGTACACTCAACTGCAGAAGAAAAAAAACCCTGAAGACAGAAAATACATATTGTTTAATATTATTATTATTTAATATTATTAACAGCCATTTTGTATGTTCCAAGACAGAAATGGATTTCCTTATCATAAGTAAACTAAATTCTTCTCATTTAGCTCTTCTCTTAGGTCACTACAGTCCTTTTAAAAATTTCATACATAAAGAATACATTCATTTTTCTGAATTTTATCTTTCAGTACTGCAAAATATACTTACTTTAACATTTGTTGTTGGGCAAGGACATATTCTGAACAACCACTTCGATACAGAAGTTGAGTGTTAGCTTGAACCCAGACCCAGTGATCTTCATTTGTTTGTACTTTGACTAGAGAAATGCCATTTTCTCCATTATTCTTTGCTATACAATTTAAAAGAAAATCTATTTTAATACAAGCAGTATTTAGTATTTTTTCTTACCTAAACTACAGGTGAATGTTCACAGGTTTGTTTGCTGCCCTGGAATCATCAGCATAGGAGAGTTACAAAATGAGGCAAATTACATTTTAAAACTAAAATGTGAAAAGCCTAATGAGGCACCTAAACTGTACCCAAGGATTTTTCAGTATTACTCATTCCTTATAATTTTTCCCTCTCAGTAGTAGTAGTACTACACCAACAGGAAAATTCATGAAAAATGGGGCTATAAGAGAGGAATGGTTTCAAAGACATTAAAGATTTCCAGCAGATATCATAGAAAGAGGAGTACAATTCTGCTTAAGAAGTTGCCCAGTGAGGTAGACTCTCCATCAAAATTTTATCCATTGTAAAATCTGAAATACAGCATAGACTCATAATTTTTCCACAGCCCAGCACTGGAAAAACATGAGTCAAAGCTGCAAACAAATCATGAGTTTTAAAGACAATGCATTCTAATTTTCCTCTGTTTTCTAATCTTTGGGGAAAACTAGCATTTGTAACATATCATCCAGTTTTCGTCAGAGGGATAGATATTGTTATTAATTATTATGGTTTTCACACAATGTTATTAAATTCAGTGCTGTCACTCTCAGGAAAGCATACATTGAGTATTCTTTTTCACTATGATTGTTTATTTCTCTGTAAACTTTCTACCCACTCTGAAATCACAGACTGATTCAGCATTATCTTTTGAGGTGGACAATTTTTTTTTCTTTTTTTTTTTAAAGAAGAGTTGTTAGAGAGAAGCAAAAAGGGAGCACTGGGACCAAAACCTGAAAATCCTAGCAAGAAGAAATAAGACAAGGTTCTTTTTCCATAAACTGGATGTCATCCAGAAGTACTTAGCAGACACACCTTTGATTTGGTTTTCAGCAATCTGTAATGCATTAGTGAAAGTGGTACCTTCATGGTGACTGTTCCTTCCATACAATTCTGTTGCTTCACACAGCCCTGAACTGCCTTTTGAACTGGAGCTGTAGAGGACAGAAAAGGTGGAAAATTCCTTGTCAGTGGATGACAACACAGTAGAATCACAGTCTCTAAAAGATATGATCTTCAAGCTGTTGACCATTAGCAAAGACTTATAGTTTAAGTATGTAGTAACTAAGAATAAATAATTATCTGTTTCCTGCATCATTCAGTTGCTCAAACTAGTGTGTAACTGGATTTCTGTATTCAATTAAGAGGAATAGCTATGTTTAGGAATATTCTACCCATGACTATGTCTGGAACAATAAATTTCAGCTTGACTTGAGACAAATGCTGTGTATACTCTCCTCTGCCTATTCAAAGTACACTTGAGGTACATACATCACAGTGACCAGCAATGCATTTAAGAGTTAAGACTTCAATTTGCAATAATCACTATAATTATTTGAATGGATTTCTTCCAATCTTTAGTTGAAAATGCATATTAGGGCTTGAAAAGGGCGCAATGTCTGCAACACTGCTTTACAGATGTTTCCCTCTGTTAAAACCATCAGAAAAAAAGTACTACATAAGTTTGCCCACATCCTTGGCTACCATGCTTCAGGCCTGAACCAAAGAAAACACTGAAGATAAATGAGTGCTTCATTCTGGTCAAATCCTTGGCCATTGTCCAGTCAGATAGCAAAACTTAAGTAAAGCACCTCTCTTCTAGGAGCTGAATTCTGATCATCAGTTAATTTCACCTGGGCCTCTGAAAAAACTAGCAAGTGGAAATGACTTTCCAACTCTACTCCAAAAGCCTTCATATTCCATTATACCAGCCTTCTAGCAAGTTCTTGTCAAAAGCATGTATGTTCTAGAATCACATTATACGTCTGGATAGTGAATCCACACATACGCAAACATAATCTAAGTAAAAGCCAAATTATGTCACTGTTGGTCATACTGATGAACATTTTGCTTCACAGCAATCGACCTCATTACAGTAAGATTATATTTAACCAAATAAGGGAAAACATAGTCCTAGCTCCAAACATCAACCAAAATTCAATCATAGAAGAGTAACAAAACTGAATGTTAGGAAGGAAATGAGTTTGAACACAATCTGTCCCAATCTTTTGTGATGGCTACCAAATTATCACCCCCAAGCCATTTAGTGCAATTGTAAACTTAGGTGTTCATAAAACTTCTATTGAAAGATAAATGCATACACCGAGTATAACTCATTAGCCTCTATGTGAACACCCCTACACATGCACAGTCAGCTTTCTGAAGTTTTCCTTTTCCTTTGTTTGTTAACAAAATACTCAAGTCCAAATAATTGTGTTACCAGAAGATACTTAAATGTGAAAACTCCCAGTAAAAAAAACATTTTCTTTTCCATTTTTACAGCTAATGGAATGACTTTGCTGCATTGGTAACTTAGGAAGATATCCTAATGTTTCATTTTTTAATATAAAACTTTATATATAGTAATAAAATACTTAACATATATTATGTATAAACTACAATATATTGTATTTTCTTGCATTATATTGTATTATATCGTATTATATTATAGTAACTCTATTATCTTTGGTTTATATTAAATAGTTAAATCCAGATAAATTATTCACTTTTCTAAGAAAGAGTTTAAGAGTTATTTGACATAATTTGTGCTTTTTACATGCTTAATAAACATGAATTTCATAAATGCCAAAAGATTAATTAGTAAATACTTTGTGTTTGCTGCTGTTGCATCATCAGCTTTGTGTTTTGCTTTCACAAGTAGGCTTTTCATCTTCATCTCTGTCACAGAAGGGAGCAGAAGTGGTACCACTATGCAGAATAAGGACAGCTGAGGTGGCAATACTGTTCCTGATGAGGACTTTTTCCTTTGTCCAAAGAGAAACTTTAGTTTGCCTTGGAACTGCATTGTCTGGTATGCAAAAGAAAAAAAAATATATATGTTAAGCATTTAGTGTATAAACACTTAAAATGCTAATACAAAGTATGGACCATGTTATTTAACACCAAAACAAGTTTTGAATCAGAGATTAAAACTAGGAATTTCATTGTCTTTGTATAATTTAAATCATGCCACTTCAGAGGCATGGTGGGCGGAGATTCTATCAACACTAAAATGAGACATTTGAAGAAGGTTGATTTTTCCTCTCTCTCCTGTGCACTCAAAGCAGAAGTTCTGTGTTACCCTCTGTTCACCAAGATGAGCAGTGTACAGTGCTGCAAACACCTTTATCTGCTGTACCTCACTGAGGCTGGAACCATTATTTTTCCATACTCTGTTCTCTCCAGTGAGATGGTTTCTTAGTTTTTTTCCTCTTGCTCTATACTTTCTTTGAACTGGCACAAGCCAAGGACTGTGCAGACAGATGCCAAGAGAAAAGGTAAGTTCAAGATAGCCAGATACAAAGTACATAGCTTGAAAGGAACATCCATCCCTGCCTCAAGTATCTTTATAGTCAGAAGGCAGAGATTAAGCTAACAGCAAGCTGCTGCCCCTCAGTGAAAAAATTACCTACCAATAAATGACCCTTTTGCCCTTTTGACTTAGACATTTTCCAGAGCTACAAGATTAAAACAGGGATGTAGAAATGACTAACTAATATGGCTGTTAAGACCCATAGTTTCCCAGCAATGAGCATTTGAGAGAGAAGTTGTATTTCCCTGTCTCACGCTAATCCTCTCATTTTCTTCGCACATGCCGTAGTTTCCCTTAAGTAGAAACACCATTGGTCTTTACTAAGCAAACGGAGAAGTGATTTCTAGAAAGGAGCATGAGAGAGACTTTCTTATTCTTGGGTTTATTATTAAAGGACTCTTTTAGAAAGGGGAAAACGGATCATTATTTTTCCTGTTCCTTAAAGCAAATGCTTTGAGCTTTAATGTTAATTGTTGAAATTCAGATTTGCCACTCTTGTGCTGTGCCCAGGAAAAATTGAGGACAGATACTGTCTAAAAGAACTTACAACATAAAAGTTTCTAGATTTTTTCAATTTCAAATATTACAACCTTTTTTTTCTCCTATCTTCTTTACGCATATTAATAATTATCTTCAGGTGTTTCTTGTTAGTGCACAGCAAAGAAAAATGTATCCTGACCATGGCTCTCTACAGTATTTATGTTCGATATTTATGTTGAAGAATTTTTCATATAAGTCATTAAAATCTTGTACGTCATGACTACAGTCATCTGAGTGGAATTATACTTACAAGGAATCCAGAAGTACTGTCCAACAAGCAGCGAACTCGACAGATGAAACAGCGAGTTAAGAAGGAAGAATAATCTGTTGTCATGCTGTCATTCTCTTGTGCTTTAAACAATTTACTGAGAATATATTCTTCTCCTAGGACCAACAGTGAAGGCAACACAGATCAGATCACACTAAGAAATAATGAAAATGTTCTGTAGCCAATTGAAGAGGCTGTTACAGAAATTGCTAAAAATTGCTTTATGGACGGGCGAATATTAAATTGTAACATGTATAGATACATCTGCACGTCCTACCAAAAATAAAATAAAAGCTCTACAATGGAGTTCAGGTGAGTTTCTCCAGAAACTTTGACTTTATTTCCTGAGTTTTTGTAATTTTTAATGATGTGAAGTGGGGTAGCAGATGTTGCTGGTTTTGAGATCAGAGATCACAGAAAATGCATTAGAAAAAGGAACAAAGTAAGGAAAAATGCTAATGCAAGAAAAAACAAAACAAAAAAATGGACAGTGGCTGATTAGCTAATGCTCAGCTGTTGCCTCCTTGATTTTTAATGAAGCGTTTTCCACTTTTGAACTGTAAGTGCTCAGCTTTTGAAATACTTCTCAAAAGACACAAGTATTTATAATAAAATATGAACTCAAGAACTGAAATTCTCCATGATATAGATTAGAACAAAAATTCCAAATATTTGTAAATGTTATAGTTTGAAATATTAGTGCATGTTGTTTAGCTTGTTTTCTGTGTGCTTCCTACAAAATTTTGGCAAGTTCCTCAGATATATGTAAGTCTCTTTTAAAACATAGAAACTGTTTTACAAGAAATGCAAGTTTCATGACTGCGTTCCTGCAGACTTCTTAAAAGTTGCTGAAGGATTTCTTACAAGTTTCTCCTCACCCAGCTGGTGACTGTGATTCCCAAATTATTTCCTCAATTACTTCCTCAGTAAATGAAATGCATACATTTTGCTGGTATCAATAATTCTTTATAAAGTTAACAATTTCAACCTGATTTTATGTTCTGTAGTTGTGATTTCAGCTTAATGCCTCATGTAGAACAAATCTTGAGCACGGGTATCCAACTGGCATCCTAGGGAAATACAGCCTCAAAAGAAAAAGTGCATTGCTAAACTTACTTGTTCTTCAGAAGACTCCTGTCTACATAATTTTGCATGGGAAAACAAATGGCAGAAAGTGGTGCTGCCACTGTGTTTCTGTTCATAAACATTTTGCATGGGATTTTTTTGCATTAATGAGAGGAATACTCATGTCCTGATCAGTGTCAACAACAGATTGGTAGGATGAAGACTGATGTTGTTCATTCTGCGTGCGAAGAATATATGTAATTACTCAGAGAAACATAAAGAAAACAACTTAGTGGCCTCAATGGCACACACTACCTTATAAATGCCAAGGATCACGAAGAAATGTCATCTATGAGACAATGACATAAATAAATGCCCCTATGTAGCTTTCTGGTGAAGAATCTGACTTGACATAGCGTAGGCATGGGCACAGATGGAATGCACTTCTATCTCTCTACAGTGGTGCCTGTGTTTCCAACCAACATAGACAATCCCACCTGTTTCTGTTGGTAGTTGCTGTCCAGACAACATCTGGGGAGGATTCATGGCCCAGTGCAGTTGTCTACAGAAATCCTGGCGATCATCCACGTGAATGTAATCATATATGTTTTGGTGCATTACATCAGTCTGAAACGATTACAACAAGGAATGCTTAATTAGTAAGTGTAGGGGGGCAGATGCTTATCTTTAGATTGATACTTTCCTTAAAATAAAGGCTGTGTAGGATACTTTCAGAGCAGATTGAGTGAGGAAAGTTATTTCAGAGGCCCCTATTTTTAAACGTCTGCTTTTTCCCTTCACATCCTAAGGTGATTCTTTCTGTTCTTAACTCTTTTGTACATATGCAAATGTGAGCCATGAAAACATCCAACTGGCAACTGATGACTAGTGGCAACCCCCAGGGATTAATGCTGGGACAAACCCTGTTTAATGTCTTGACTAAGGAATCATGGGATAGAGTGCACTCTCAGCAGGTTTGCAGAGGGTTCCAGCTGGGGAGAGCAGAACAGCTCCTTGATGGACTGTAAAAATGGGTGGACAGGAACCTCAGGAAGTTCAACAAAGGCAAAGTTCTCTCTTAATTTTGGGTATCCCAGGAAAAAAAAGATATTAGCATATTGAAATGAGCCCAGGAGAGTGCTACCAAGACACTTAAGAGGGCTAGAGCACATGATGTATCAGGAGAGAAGAACAGGGTTTGTTCAGCCTTCAGAAGAGAAAACCTTGGGAAGAACTTACTGCTGTCTACATCAACCAAACAAGCAGATGAAGAGATGACCAAGCCTGACTCTTCTCATAAGAGCAAAGTGGGAAGACAAGAAGCAATAGACACAAGTTACAACATGGGAAACTGGGACTTAATAATAAGAGGAAAAAAAAATTACGGTCAGCATGGATGGTTAAACACTGGAACACATCTTCCAGTGGGGTCATAGAAACTCAGAGCTTGACTAGATGAGCCCAGGACCAACATGCTCTAGCTGGATGTGCTTTGAGCAGGATGTTGCATTAGATGACATCCAGAGGCCCTTTCCAATTACATGGTTCTGTTATTCTGTGACTTTACAATATATTTATGACTCACAGACAACCAGCCTAGAAAAACAGCATCTTATACTGAAATTGAAAGGAAACTTTTAGCTAAATCTACCTTTTATAATGGATCATGTTTCTATTAACAAACGCTTTACAAAGGGAATATCATGGCAAGAAATAAATCTTCACCTGTCTGATCACAAAAAAAAAAAATTGAAATGGCATAGTAAAATAACTGAATTTCAGTTATAGTATATGTCTAATCAGCAGTAGAAGGATAAGGTAGATAAGGTAGCAACATACAGTGCTGCGTTTTAGAAAGCCAGCTAGCAGAAGGGGCAACAAGAAAGTCAATACAATGACAGTGACTAAGTATTCTAAAACTTGTCAATATATTTACCTGATGAAACCCTAGATAGTCCACAATTGTAGATGACGCATAAAATATCATTCCATCTGCACTCACCACCAACGCAAACCCATTCAGTGACTGAAAAAGGAAAATAAAATAATTAAAAAGATAATCAGAAAATGAAGAATAAAATTGGTATAAATGTAATAATTTTAAGAATATTCTAGATATGAAAAAATCACTCTGCAAAAAGTTTGACACCATAAAGGCCTTTTTTTCCTACCATGAAAAATTAATAACAACCTGGAACCTGATTTTTTTCCTTTAAAATGTTAAGATAGTTAATTACAGTATAACTACCATATTGCATTACTAGTTTATTGTCTAATTAATTATCTGCACAATTATATTTTGTCATTATTCATCAAATTAAAAGTTTAATAGAAAGTCAACTACCTTGTTTTTCCTTTTAATTTAAACTTTCATATTCCATAGTAATTGCTTTGAATATATAGGCATTGAAAATAATAATTTCCTATATAAAAATTAAATACATGTGCTGTTGTAGCTATGAGTTTAAAATTGGATCTGTATTTTAAAGTATGACTATTTTCTTAAGCTCTTATTAAAAAAACACGTAACATAATTGCATAAATGCAATGAATATAAAAAATAAGCAATAAGTACCTCTTTTATAGAACAATATTTAATCTAGGAAAGAGTTAAATTAATTCTTATAGACTTGGTGATGCAAGGAAAACAATCAGAGAAATCCAAAAATAAAAGTAAGGTATAAATGAAATACATGATATAAACAGTAAGATCGTGTTGCATACGAACTGAGAATTTTGCCTCTTCCCTTGATAAAGGTTTAGTAAAATCTTTACTCCAACAGGTTGCATTCCAAAGTAGTTTAGATCCTGTCATGTGATGTTTTTGGGGTCTTTTGACATTACAGTTCAAATAGCTGTTGCTGAAATAGTGCGAAATTATTACTATCCCTGCTTCACCTTACTCTCAATTTACTAATGTGTCTATTAATCCTGAGTTAATCCTAAAGCACAAGGAGAACGGATTTTCAGTTGTTCAGTAACCAGATACACTGACATATTTTTGTGAGTTTGGTTCTCTTTTCAGTTCCTAAATAAGGACCAGATTTCCAAGACTGCTTGAAGGCTGTTCCCACTGTGACAATGCTGGGCAGATTTTCAAGAGTTCAATGCACAATAGACTGACCTCCTCAGAAGGTTTGGCCCCAACCATAAATGTGGAGCACCTTTGGAAACGTGGCCCCATGGGACCACACTTGGCCAGAGGCTCTCTGCCTTAAAGAACCTGCGAGAAGATGACTGGAGAAATGAAGTGGGGAGCCTGCAATGGCTCACCTACATTTGGAAAGAGCTGTAGCAGCAAGTGATTCAATCAAGTCAATGCGAACCATAAGTCATTGCTAAGAATAGTCAAGGGCAAATCTTGTTTTGTTCCAGGTCAGCTCCATAAATACAAAGCCTTTCCAGAATAAGTGTTATCTCTACCTAGTTGGGCTTGTGTTGAATACTAGTTATCCTTGTCAACTCTTCAAGCACAAGCAGCTGCTCAACTGGTGCTATTTTCTGCTCTAAATAAGGCCCAAATTTGTCCCAGAACCTCACCAACCAGAAGATGATGTGTCAAGATTTCTGCATCTTCACATCTGTGCCTTTCACCATACTGAGAGGAACCTCTATAGATGGTATCTGTCATACACATTTCCAATGTGAAATGGACACAAGAAGCCATTTCTGGCATCTTGTCTCTTTGGACTCATCTTCACAGCAATGAAACCATCAGTGATGTGATACTAGGAATTTTATTACATTTTGAACATCTGGTGGGCCTTTTAATTTAGATAGACTAAAATTTTCCACAAAGATAACCACAGGACATTTAAGGGAGCTCCTTTATGTCTGTGGTTGTTACCATGCATATTCCAAAAGACCTCCAGTCCTGCCCATGAAGCCGGGGCAGGTAGAAATTAAAAGCATTAAAGAAATGAAAGAAATGTTCTTCATTAAAAAGAAGTTCTTAAGCTACGCAAACTAATGCACCAAGCCTTACCTGGAAAGGCTTAAACAATGGCCACAAGATCCAAATATAATTAAAGAATCTCCTAGGTTTCAGCCCCTGTAGGAAATAGCACTGGAACATGTGCCTTTGCCAAAGATTGCTTGGATGAATCAAGAAATAAATTCCCCTACTCAAAAATTAATCTTCTTCAACATATTGGTACATACTCTTTAGGCCTAGACACCTAGCCTAAGACATAAGTATCTACCTTTAAAACATAAAATTTGCTCCCCCACAGCGGAAGACAGGAAGGTTTTTCTTTTCACAAGTTTTTCTTTCACAGAGCCCGAGTCAGGACTAGGTGCAGCAGTTTGTAAAAACTGGAAAGGGACCATGTGGATTTCTAAGGGTTCAGATCAGTGCACTGGCAATTAGATCTGTGAGGTTGGAGGAGGTATTAAGGAAGGGGTGGGAGGAGCAAGAGGAAAGAAGAAGAGGAGGAAAAGTTCAAGGAGCCATGTGTTGAGGTTAAGCCAGAAACAAATACGGATTTGAAGAGAGTTACAAACTTCCTCTGCTTTGTTTTTGGTTTGTTCTCAAAATCCTGGTGTCCTCTCCTGAGTTTAGATCTCTTAACTAAGCATCGCCTGTTTTTCATGACCCCAAATGCAGACATCTGATGCTCTGCCCCGCAAGTAGGAAAAGCAATACCCACTTTGGTGCAAAAACAACTTTTATGGAGCCACATGAGTCTATTGAGGATTAACACAAATTCCAAGTGTTTAACCTCATTTTAGTTGGGAAACCTGCTGCTTCAACCCCATTAAAAAGAGACAAACCGGTTGTAAAGCAAAATTTCATAACCAGTGAGTCTCACTCATGGCTGCAAATTCTCCTGTTTTCTCAATATTACCCCGAAGTACAGTTCAGTGTGAAAACAGACATCTGTAGCATAGAGGACTTTGAGTAGAGTCAGAGTGGGCTGGGATTTATATTTTTCTTATCTATTTGCCACAGGCGGGGATAAAGAGGTGGGTATTTGCTAGCACAGGACTGGAACCCCTGAGTGGGTAATGGTGATTGCAAATTAGTAGGAAAATAACTCTTCCAGCTTCTCAGATGAATCTCTCAGGTACCAAATATCAACTCCATACTGAAGCCCTTTATAGTAACACTGCACTGAGATTTTTCCATTTTGCAGGCCAGAAGCCTAGTGACTGAGTGGAAAAGAGAGACAACTTCAGTCCATGAGAATGAGCAAAAGTATTTCCATTTTTCTGTTCAAAATTACCAGGTGTGACATTAAAAGGGACAACAAAGTATATAGCTCCACTTATAATTTTTAAATGTCTTCAGTTATTGAAATAAAATTGTCAGCAATAGCTTTCTCTCATTCCCAGTGAACGGGAGGCTTCAGTGGTGTGCTGTGTCAGAATCACAGCAGCCATCTGCCTGGGTAATTGATAACCTGGGGAGAGGAAAAGGGGAACAGGATGCGGACCAGCCTCATCCCATGTGCAGTTCACGCTCCCTAATGTAAGACGGTGTTCACCCAAAACACTGAGGGGACAGCACAGAGAAGTAAAGGCAGCTCTCTTCATTTCACTTTAATCCTTTCAGTAGAAATAATGGAAAGCCTAAACAGGGCTCTTTTATTTGGAGGATGAAATAACCAAACTCCACAACTCAAAGTTAATGGTATTTGCATTGTGTACAACTAGCATGTTTTAATCAGTAAAGTCCACTTGCATCCGAAAATTTTTAGTACTATTGCATATTTTTCAAATGCACAGAGGGTCACTTGCACACATAAAAAAAACACACATGCAAAAATATATGGACCTTAAAACTTTTATAACAACTCACTTCAAATCTGCAAAAAATACATGGTTTTAAACTGCCATTTGGTAAACCATATGGATTCAATGACAGATGGAATTTCTAATCCAGGATAATAGCTGAAACATGTGAGACAGACTTAAGTATGTATTGTGAACATTTGTTTGTTTGTATTTGGCTTTTTAAAAACACTTACATGAGTTTTCTACATTGTACTTAAAAAATGAAATCATGTGGGAGTTTTTTCCCAAATGAAAAAAAAAAGAAGAGCTTGGCACCAGGCAGGGGCCTGTGTTCTTTTGAAAAAACATGTACATCCAATTATATACTCACGAAAAGCTGCACCTGCTACTGAAACAAAAAAACAATTAATCTGTCAGTTCAAAGAAAGTATGATATTATTCTGGTGCCCACAGTAGCTGTGAGATTAAATTTATCAGTTCCTTCCATTAAGAAGCTTTTGAAACATTATTAGTCAAGAGGTTCTCTTTGGGAATGAAGGCAAATATTTTGAGGAAGATAGGACTTCCTTTGGCAAGATCCTTTATATATCCTGATTTTTTTTCCTGGTCTCATAGCAGAAAATCAGCCAGAAAAGACTTCAAAGATATTTTGGTCAAGGTCATGGCATAGTAAAAATAAGGAGGAGGGGAAAAAAAAAAAGAGAGAGAACAAGTTCCAATCCACATTTCTCTTATTACTCTTCCTTGAAATAAAGGAAAATTCACTAGCATTAGGTCTCCAGAGACCATGTTACTATGGCTACTAAAGTACAACAGTCAAGGCCTGCAGCCATGCCTTGCTTTGAACAGATTTTCAAGTCACGCAACTTGGGTACTATATTTCCAGGGTCAGTTGGCTCACAGTTTATATGGAACAGCTTCATTTAATAGTGGATTGCTGGATTTTTGCATCCTATGTGGGATGGGGCAATTTTCTGGTGATCTAAATCTATTTAAAAACTCTCGAAATTAGATACTCTTTCTTGTCTTATGAATATTAGAAGGGAAATGCAGACAGTTAATGTGTCTTCTGTCTTCAACTGTATTGTTTAGAGAATCAGTATTTCTTTCCAGTGGTGTTTTTAGGACTCATAATTGCCCTTCTCAAAATCCCTCTGGAATCCCTGAGGTTCTCTTTATAAATGAAAAAAAAAAATAAAAAATTAACTCTTACAGAACCCTGAAATAAAATCCTACATGAAAGACTATTCAGAAGCACCATATCTGGTGACATCAGAATATGGCCTTTGCTCAACAAGTACAGTATCTCTTAGCCCTCTGGACTCTCATGTATTTCTCTGGTTTCTACAAAGCAACTTCAAAAGGAATATTTCTATGAGTAAGGAATAAGGGGAGTGGCAGAATTGTTTTAGCATTCAGTTTTGATCAAGGGCTTGTGTGTACTGCTTAGTTTTCAGGCAAAAGAAACAAAACAGAAGACAAATTTCCATCATTTGAGCCAGGGAAGGAAGTACAGGCTGAAGTCTACAGACGTGGGTTTATAAGGGAAGCCTTTCATAGAGAAAGTGCTCAATCTGATAAACTGGTTTTCATGGACAGCAGAAATGTTTATTTTCAAATACAAAGAAATAGGTACATATGATCATTATGCCCCTTTGACTCCTCCTGGCAGCACAGATAAAACAAAGTTCATGTTCCTACCTGTCTCCTTGACCCTGAATATCACTTGAGGCTTCTTTCTGTATGGATATTCAGCAACTAGTGCTGCACTACCAAGAGCAATAAGATCGTTCACAGTGCCAGATAGATTTGAGCCCTGGCCCTCCCATTTACTGTCAGAGGGAACAGCTGTGCCATCTGAAAGGCACAAATGATTGTGAATCATTCAGCTGGTGAAATTTCTCATTATTCCATTTCTCAGTATCTCATCACTTCCACCGAGGAATTAGGGAAACCTTGGAGATACTTGTTTATATATGTGTCTTCAGTCTAACAAGGGAGCTGGAACACTGCGGCTCGTCAAGAGGCAGCAGACAAAACTGGCTTCCTGGAAATCAGTTAGGAAAATGTAAGTCATTGGACTCCGGTAATTGTGAGCTATAAACTTTCAAGAAAACATAGTAGTTCCCTGGAGGGTGAGATTGCAGTGTGTGCACACATGTAAACACATTTTAAACCATGGTGATGTTTTTTATATGCTTGATACGTAATAAGTATTGGATACAACCAAGAACAACTTTGCCTTTGAAGTTGTTTTGAAAGCATGATGCAAAATTGTAAATGCAGTTTTTCTTCCATTATACTTTCCTTCCAAGCTAAGCTTTTGTAACAAAGCTTGCTTAGTCTTTGTCAAGTCCTTGGGATAAGGCCTTTCTCCGTTACCATATGCATGAACTGCTGGCCCCCAATGAGTCCGGCGCCTCGAAACCAATTACTCTGCCCAAGGTGGGTTGAAAAACACGAGCCGAAGCATTGATTGACTTTGTATGTGCAGAAAGTTGATGTGGAGCATACTAGAAAGAGATGCATGCCAATTAAATCTCTTTTTTTCACAAAATGGAAATGAGAATACAGACCATGCTTCCACAGCAGAGCAGTACTAATGACTAATAAATAGCTTACAGGTTTTGTCGCTGCAAAAATGAATTCATGCATGACACCAAACACCTCAGTACAAATTTGTTATAGGACATGTTTCTTTAGAATAAAATATAATAACGAAAAATGCTTTCTGTTGATGGTAAGGTTTGGTGGATTTTTTCATGTCTAATTGTAAAAATTTCATGATCCTTTTCTTTACATTGTCATATAGGATTTCATATGGGAAGCAAAAATATGAATACTACTTTAAGTTAATGGGCAGTATACAAGTACTGGAGACTATTTATAATAATCTAAAGAAGAATTATATTTAAATTATTGATTCTAAAATTGTTGGGAAAAATCACAATTTATTTATTAATACATAGATACACATATTATGATTACAAGATATGTTATGAGTACTTGGATGACTAACATGCCATTTACCTTAGTAATTATCATGAAAGAATACTAAATTATGACATAATCTTTTATATCTTTTCCTTAAGTCTCCTTATTAATCATGATGTTGAATTTAAAATTGTGCTCTACTAGTAATGGAACCCTCCTGTCAATGCTCTTTCTCACAGGACTACACTTAGAAATAGAAACAGTCTTTATATTGATTTATGCAGTTTCTCATTTCACTTCCTCAAAAGCAGATGTTGTATTCACAGATGGAAGCAAAGCTGGGGCAATATCATAGCAAGTTCAGCTCTTCATTTTTTCTGAGTTCTGCAGCTGCTCTGAGCTTTTCAATATTCTCTTCAACAATTTCAATATAGAAAATGTAAGCCTGATTAAGTCCATTTGAGAAGACTCAAAATGAAACATTAATTGCTCACTACTCTGCATGTGTAATAACAAATTTAGTTAGGTAGACTTTGCAATAACAAATGTAGTAAGATTAACCATTATATTTCACAGAAATAACTTACTGAGAAGAATCTCAAGTAATATTTATCCAACATTTTGGACAATTAAACATATGTAAATACCAAATGTCTGTATTTTTTTTCAGTGTTATTTACATGTAAGTGCATCAAGTCCTGAAGAGAAGCCGTCATAATATTCCATCCACAGCTGACTCTTATTTGTACTTACAAACTGTTAATGAGCACAAATGGCACACATCTCTTTCTATAAGGAATCAAAACCTAAAAGAGAGAATGTTGCAGCCTATATACTGTAAACAGAATGTGATGCCCTAATTTCAGACCGATATTTTTCTGTGTATTTAGCACTATAAATCACATTTTGTAACACAAAACTATTTTAAAGGGTGGGGAGAAGATCAAAATAATCCATATTTCTCATTCTGTTTGATAATACACGCTAAACCAGCTTTTTTAAACACCATTTCAGGTCCGTAGAATTTTCAGGGAGTGTGGCCTTCCTGAATTTGACTCTGGGAACTGTTTTACTGTTTCACTTATCTCTTATGCATGTATTATATCCTCTAAGTATCCTGTATCAAACACACTCTGTCCCATACTGACAGCAGGGTTGAATTCTGCTATTAAAGGAGGAGTGGGAAAGATGCAGAACAATTTGGTGAAAATACCTGCTTGTTGGTCCCCATCAGCTTTTGCAGCTAGGAATTCCTGGAAGAACTGCAGTTACAACAGGACACAAAAACTATATAATTTCTCTTTTTTCTACTTATAAAATCTCAGGAACTGTTAAAATCGGAATAATGGTGATTTCTCTTGATGTTCTTGAAACAGGAACAGAACTATTTGAAGGGTGCCTATCTGTCTTCCTGTCTCCAAATCAATACTGTATCCTTGCTTCTAATAGGAAAGAGTACATTTAATGGTCAGCATCATGCTTTCAATAGAAAGGGTTTTTTCAGTTCAAACCCATCAAATAATGTATTTAAGTTTTACTACCTACGGTAAACAAAAAGTAAAAGTGAAATATACTCAACATTTCTAGTAAAATACATGTTTTTCTTTTGAAACCTCCATACCCACAAAACAAAATCATCACAAGCTTGCGAAAATTATCAAGACTGCACACAGTATAGACTGGACCTGCTTTCTTGCTCATCACTCCACCTTACTGAGAAGACAGCAAGGCTGTAGCTCATCAGCTTTTCTAAGTTGAGAATAAGGAATATACCAGAAGCAATTCTCGTCTGTAAATACAGTTTAGGCAGCTCATTTATAATTTCACTTCAACCAGTTGAATGTTCATGCAAAAATTTTTATGAACTGAAGAGTGTGTTATGATTGCCTTTGTTACTTTAATGTGAGAAGTCAGTTCTAGTAGCAGACTAAGTCCCGGTGCATCTATATGGTGCAGTGCTCACATACAGATATCAAACCTATTAACTTGTGAGAACAGTTGTGAAGGATTAGCTCTGAAGTCAGCGAGAGAAAAAAAAACTTACAGAGCTGAAACAGGAGAATATGTTCTGTTGAGGAGGAAGTTATGTGGCCACTGGACTACCTCCAAGAGGCACCGAAATAGCCTGAGCAGAAACAGAGGAAGTGGCTGTGAAAAGTGAGCTCGGGTGGAGTTGGCTGTGATGAGCAGTCTGGAGACAGCAGTAGTGCCCTGAAATTCAGATCCACATCTGTCTGGTCTGTGCCCAAATCTTATTGATTTTTTATCTTAATGCTGTGGAGGGACAGCTGCTCTGTTCACTGGTACAACTAAAATTTCTCGGCCAACCCTCCTTATATGACAGCAAGTTTGCCTCTATCCTGACAAATGGAGGACACCTTTCCTGATGCCAGTGCAAACCAGAGGATGCTGTCACTTCTTGCCACACGCTTGCACCAACTGCCTGCTCCCCCTGCTCTATCACACTAAAATAAGCTGCTTGTCCTGATTTTCCAATCCACTCCCAGCTTGCTCCCCTCTCAGTTATGATCTGTCATTTCATTGTGGAGAAGCTAAATACTAACTCTCATCAGCCCAACATGTCACATATAGAAGATTTGAAAAGAAGCACTTAATTGCTTTTACCCTTTTGCTAAAAGGCTTCACTCAAGCCTCTGCAAGAGTACCTGTTTTTCCTCTTCAAATCCCTCCTTAAAACTCTTGCAAAACTCCTGGCAAAGGTCAAGCTGCTCAGACACCATGCGTACTGGGAATCGTGGTTACCATTTTTTCATTATTTCCACACAGTATTGCCCGCAGAAATCCATCTTTTATCACTTGTCTCAAATTTAGGCTGAAAATCTGAAGGGAGAGGATAACATGATTTTATTTTGCTCTCTGCCTCTGTCAAGCTGGATGGTGCCACCTCCTGTACTTCAGAAACCCCAGCACTGTGGCAGCATCGTGACTGTTAGGGTCATAACAGTAACGCTAAGGACCAGAGGAGAGAGCAAATGGTATTTAGCGGTCGTGGCTTTTCTGTCCAGACTTGTTAGAGAAGGAAAAAAAAAAAAAAAAGAAGAAAGAAATAAGCGAGAACATTAGTTATTTGTTTAAAGGGCAACAGAAAGGATGTTTTTTGCGCAGAGCTGTGGCCATGCCAAATTTCAAGTCTGGATTTTAGAAATATGCCTATTTGTAAAGAAAGAAAAAAGGGATCAAGGCCTCTGAAGTGTTCCTTTGTGTTTTGTCTGTGCCTGGCAAGAAAAAAGTGAATGTATGCATGTGATAAAAAGGCAATCCTAACCCCATTTATGGCGCTTTTTTTTAATGGATAAATTCTCTGTAAGTCATACCAAGTGACTAATGTCAGCTTAAATTATGTCATCTGAATTACTGGGAGAAGGTTCGTGTTTGAAAACAAAGGAAAGCAAAAGAGTTGTTTGGGTAACTTTTAAAAGTTGTATTAACTGAAAAAAAATTTCACTAGGGCTATGAGCTTTTTGTAAGAATTTTTTCCTATTTTAATGGCCCCATTTAAAACCAGTAGATTAAAAAGTAAAGTACTGCATCATCATCTTACAGGATTTACTTTAGAAGGACTGCGCTAAACGAGTCAGCACCACTGGAATTCCAGACCAGAATAAACCAAAAAGTCTTTCTCTACCAGTTTTTAATTTCTGAAGTTCGTGCCTTGGTCATAGCCTGTATAATAACCATGCACTTTTGTTGGACTCCCAATTTTCCTTTTCAAGTTTAAATTAAAAAATAACAGGAAGAGTAAAATCTCTTTCTCTCAGACTGAAATTCAAACTGAAGTACCTTTTTCAACAGTACAATTTTATCCAGTACTGATTACATAAATCAGTTTGGAAGGAGGAAGTGGAATTACACTAACAAGTTCAAAAAAAATTACAGGAAACCAAGTGGGAAAAGGGTTTCCTATGTTATTTCCTTATGCAGAGTGAAGAACAGCACCAATAGGATGTTTTCTAATGTATCATTTTCCAACTCTGTAGGAATGAAACTTGAACTCTAGTTCAAGGTGTTAGTAGAGGCCACCAGGAGATACCTTTCAGTGCCAAAATGTGCACATACACATCTCTCTTCAAAGTAACTGCCAGAAAAATTATTATTTACACCCATTTTTAAGGTAACAACATAATGTTAAATAATATGCTTCAAACTTGCCTTTGTCAAATCCTGAATTATTTGCTTGCATAAGAAATCTGACTTTTATTGGTTTTGAAGACTTTGGGCTCTATTTGGTATTAAATCTGTCAAGAAAAAACCTCACCGAGTTCAGTAGGAGCTACTAAGCAAGAACCAAAATTTCCTACTCACAATAGTGACCTAACCTGTGATATGGAATTAAGAAATAATCTATAAAGGACTTGTCTGTGTGATAAAGTTCCTGTTTTATGTGAAAAAGGCCCTAGACCTGACTATGCTATAGGTTTTTGTCAAAGCACAAATTCTGCTGGTTCGGTAGCTAGATAACCTGAATTGCCTCATTAGTCTTGTTACTTACAACTCAAATCAGCAAAATTCATCTGATAAGTGGTAGAACAAAAACATGCCTACAAAACATGGAAGCTGAGTTTGAAAAACCCAACTTTAGATGATTAAATAGCTAATGTAATGAGGCTAAGATTATTAATACCAGTGGAAAATTATAAGGGTTGCACCATCAAACCTAGTTTTCGTGGTTTCGAAGAGGTTTATTTATTTAATAAGTCAAAGACCATATGTCTGTGAATTTAATATTTTTAAGATATTTAAGATGCCAGATGCCTGACAGTCTTTGTCTAAAAATTTGAGTGAGTAAGTAAGTAGCAAGCCTCTCCAGGTCACTCTACAGAGCCTTCCTACCCTCGAGCAGGTCAAAACTCCCATCCAACTTCATGTTGTATCAAACTGAGTAACAGTGCACTCAATCCCCTTATCCAGGTCATTGATAAAGATATTAAACAGAAGGTACAGTGTCACTGAATAAGAAATACCAGGATAGTCTGCTGAGTGGCATCTTCAATGCAGCCGTGAAGAAAAACATGAGACAAAACCACAGAAATATGATTCTTGTGCCCTGAAGCCTTAAGAGTAGAGGACTCATGGAAATCTGACCCTAAACTGTGCAAAAGTGTGGCTTGGAAGAGCCTGAAATCAACATGAATCTTCTTTGAAAGAGTCTGAAATGCCAGTGAGCATGGAAATGACAAAATAGGCCAGGTCTGGCATTAATCAGTTTTCATCAGAGAGAGGGGCATGATAGAACAATCTTACTCCACTAGCATCTGTTTGGGAGCTGCCTGGATTGTCCATATATCTTTATAATTTTTATGACATTTTGGTTATAAAGCACTATTTTCACACCAGAAAAGAATTATGTCCGTACATCTAGAGACAGAGATGCCATAAATCCCACACTGCAGCCTGCAGCATAAAAGACCAACAGACATAAGAAAGAAGGAAAGAAAGCCCATCAAGGCACCTCCATAGCAGCAAGGGTTGATACAGAAATTTGAACATCAATGATTCTTCCATAACAAGGAGAAAAACTACAGGAGCAATTGTGAAATGGTCAGTAAAGACCAAGCAATAATTTCAGGAGGGTGTTGCTTAGTGTACAAGTGAAGCAAGAAACAGTATCAGTGATGAGGAAGAGCAGAGGCCTGGTCTTAAGATTGAGAGTATAGCAGTAAGGGGGAAGAGCAGGAGGTGGCCAACAGCCACGAGATGATTGTTGCAGTCAAGGCTATTGCCTAGATACCCACCAGTGATTCATTATTTTTCCAAGTCACAATTTTATTATGTTTCTCCACCCCATCACCCCATAAATTCTATCTGGATTTATTGGCTGCCAATACAACTTATTTTCTCGTTTTTCTGGTTACCGGTTTGGCCCAGTGTTTCTTAAGCATTCAGTAACAGGCTTCAGAAGCTGAATATGGCCCTTTTCTGCCCAAAGGCATGTGGCACAAGGGTTGCAAAACCACCTGTCTTGGAAAATATTTTGAAAGTGCAAAGTTAAAAGTCATTACTGCAGTCAAACTGTTGGAATCTGAAGTCTCCGAGGACAGTAAATACTGTGAGAATGGGGGATACTAAAAAAAAAATTAATAAAATTAGACTTTGATTCTTTGAGCTTTTTCTGCCCCTTCCCTCCAAAGGGAAACAAAGATGGCAAGAAAAGATTCTCTCATCCAGAAGAAATGACCTTAAAATACTGTAAGAAATTATTTGTTTAAATACCTGCTGTGCTTCACTAAAAAGTCTTTGATAAACTGGTATTATTGTTTATTCTGTTATTGCTGATGAAAGCTATTTGATTATAGCTGTAAAAAATCTCCATAAAATCATAAATAAAAAACACATGTTGTGGCAAAGGCCTTTAGAAATAAAAAACATTTTAAACATACTTTGAAGACAGCCTAATTCCATTGTTTTCTTTCAAGCTGAAAGGGGAAGTACTGTATTGTTCCAAGACTCAAGAGTCACAGATATATTATTTACCAGTAATTAGAGTTCTTGGTATTCCATATTTCTACCTATTCATGGAGCAGAGGGACCATACCCTCTAGGACATAAGTAAAAGCTATTATCCCTGGTTTTCCATTAACATTGCACTCAGGAACAATATTATTCACACACATTTTAGTGATTCAGATTATTCTGGTTTGTATTACATAAAGCATCTAGGAGAGGTTGCACAGTGCAAGGTGGTGTCAAGAGATGGAAAGTGACTTTCGACAGCTGAAAAATATCTTTTGAGTGCAAGTGAAGTGGTCAGATTCACAAGTCAATATACAAAGCACAGCAACCACTGTTTGCTTTTCCTTGGAAGGAATCACAAATGTGACTATTTAGTTAAAATCCCACAGTCCCTCACAACCAACATGGTGAATTTGGTTGAACAACTTAAAAACACACTTTTCTTTGTGTGCCGTAACCACTGAATTGTGACCTGACCCAAACTCAGTCCTCAGAGAGCATTCCCAACAAGCCCTAAGGAAAACTCACCCTCTTATTCTAGGTCAGACATTCCCATAAATGAAGCTGGCAAGTACATTCATATTAACATGCACTTAATCAACCAGTTAATGATCCACATTAAGTATGATCCAGGATAAAATATCTTCCCTATATTCAAAGAGAATATGACTCCTACATACTCTGCAGTAAGCCAACCATCAGCATATTCTGTATTAGATTCTTGTAACCCACCTGAAATTATGTGCAAGTGTTCTCTCCATGGACTCACAGAAGCAGGGCTACTGTTTGAAGATCTCTAATGATTATAGCTTGTAGGCATGTAATATACATCCAACAAAACATAGACTAAATATAGGAGACCCTCATTAAAAATTATATACTCACCATATTTATCTTTTATTGTATGCCCTTTACTCCCTATTCATTAGAGAATGGAAACGACTGCAAAATAATACCTGATAGCCAAACATCTTGTTTTGGCACTAGTACTAACTAATCAGATACTTGTGTCACTTGCTTTGGAATACAAAATTAAAATCTTCTAAAGTATTAAGAGGAAGGAAAGCAGGATGCCAGTTTCCATTCCACAGAATTGAATGACTTTATGGTATTGAATCTCATGATAGAATGTATTTTTAATTCAACAGTTCAGCAATTATTTGCTGGAGGCTACTATTTAATTTACATTTACATATATCTCAGAGCTGTCTTTAAAACATAATGTTTATACCATGAATATTATCCTCTCCAAAACAACTATACATATGTAGTCTTAATCACATAGGAATTTCCAAGGACCTTAGTGTATAAGAGGCATTATTACATCATGTGTTTGAAATGCAGATGTATCTGGGATGGACCGCTGTGCTCTAGCTGGTTCAGTAGTTCACAGCAGTATTAATTCTTCCTTCAGATAAATGGATCCAATTCTCAGTAACAGTATGGCTCCTTTATGCTGCTTTGCCAATATAAAGTAGTCCTAAGGGGGATAAAAATACTCAGAAGGAATAACTTTTGTGCACACGGTGTGTGTGCAGAGCACAGAATTGAGGAAATAGGATAAACTTAAATATCCTAGAATATTCTCAACTCAGATCAGAATCCAGGAAAGTTCATGTTGACATCCTCAAAATATTGGCCAAGTAAAATAAACCTAAAAGTGAAAAAGAACTGTGAACTGACCTACAGGAGTTCACCGGCAATGTCGAGGACATAAAGGTGCGAGGTGCAATTGCCCAAATGGAGACTGCCCATAACTGTCAAAACTGCCAGTTTTGCTCTTGCAAGAAGCACTCACAAGTGTGATTCTAGAAAGACTCACACTAAGACTGACCAAAAGTTGCCACAAATAATCAGCCCGAATATATCATCAAACTGAATAAATTATAGCCAGAAAAAACAGCATTTTTTCACTCACTTCTAGTAGAAGTCCACCTTCTTGTACAGCAGTCTTGTTAGATATATTGTCTTCTTTTATTGTTTGGCCAACTTGCTTCTTAAAGTGCTTTTCTTGAATGGCTGTTGGAAAGAGTTATTATCAATTTAGAAATCATAGTGATTAGGGCCACTAGACTAAAATTCTTATTTAGGCACTTAACATGCATTGATTTAATTAGGAGTTACTGTCTTTGTGGTCTGGATCTCAGTTACTGACAACTTTCTTTTGCTGTGTGAGAGAGATACATATTTTGCAGTCCAGATGCTTTTTGTATGAAATATCTATCACATTTTTTATTGAACATATTTTTTCCATTAGTCTACTCTACATAAAGCAACAACCAAAACCCACAGGAAAGAAACAAAAGAAAGTTAGCAAGTTGTTTTGTTTATAAAAATATGTATTATGACAATATAGAAAAATGTCTATATAGCTCAAAAGACAAGGAACTGAAATAACTTTCTTATTTTCAATGCTGACCTTCTTGACATCAGTTGGTTTTCAGTCTTGCTTTACTCTACTCACTTCTACAAGTTCCAGCCTAACTGTAAGATTCAAGAGAATGTTCTTAAACTGTTTCATTTTTACACAGAGGTTTAAAGTTTGTTTTTAGCAGGTCATTTATGCCACGAAATTCATAAAAAGCTCTCACTACAGATTAAAATTCCATATGTTTTTCCTAATAATCATGAAAGCTTTCACGGGATACTAAACTAGTGAATTCTCTTGCTACACATTGCTTGATCTAATATATATTTGAATACTCCAAGTCTTCCTATCTAGATAACCTACAGAAAAATCCCTGAAATACAATCTCATTTCTGGAGATAATGAAAGAATTTCTGAGAAGGCTGACATCACTTAATAATTTGTCTTCTGCATCATCTAAGGAGTATGACAGGAACCTCTCTTTATCATTTGGTCAGTAAAAATTAAATCAGCTTCACTGTCCCACTCCAGAGTTGGGTCATACAAATACCCTGGTAACAAACAGAGATTCAGTTTTCTATTTGTTTTCCTTTTCACAAAGAGAATGAGAGGAGAGCATACTGGTGAGATTATCTGGGACATTTGATTTACATTTTCCCTTCCAGCTAAAGGGAAGCTGGAATAGCCACAGCCAGAGACGCTTAATAAACAAAAAAAAAAAAAAAGGTTTGGGATGGGAAGAAATAGTTTATACCAAATCAGAATAAGAAAAGGAGGCAGATAGCAAGCCTCTAATGCCCCTGAGCCTGTGCAAAAGCCCATTATCAATTTAACAGCCTAGTGAGGGATTGTTGCAAGATACATCAGCATTTTACAACAGATGATGGCAATGCAAAGCAACACTGACTGAATATTCATGATGTTCTTTAGCTTACATTGTAAATATTTGCTGAAAGTGATGTCAGTCATTACCCCAAGGTAATCATCTTGAACGTATAATTAGATGTAACAAATCCCTCCCCTGGGCATGGGAAAACACATAAGGAAAATCCCAAGCTGCCTAAAACAGACCCCTACCCATGTTTTCCAGCCAAAATAATTTTGTGATTTCAGACTTGTAAGCTAGGCTGCCGTGAACAGCATATACAGATTCTTAAATCTATATTTTCATTTGGTATACCTTTTAAACTAATTGGAAATGGTTGCTTTTTTTCTCCCCCTGATCAGCCAAGCTTTCTGCTACACCTGTCTATAAGAACACTCAAAGAATCATAGTCTTATTTAGGTTAGAAAAGACCCTTAATGTCATCAAGTCCAACCATCAACTCAGCACTGCCAAGTCCACCACTAAACCATGTCCCTAAGTGCTACATCCACACATCTTTTAAATACCTTGTGACAACGATTTTTAAAAGCCCAACCCCTATTCCAATGGCCTCTTCCAGAGTTTCCCTCCTGAGAAAAGATGTTTTAGTAATTAATGACATGGTGATTTGAGGTCTTTGTGCAGGTTAAAGGATGAACAGGCAGGGCTGAGAGGAAACGAAGGTTTATTTCTTTGATGCACTCTTTTGGCGTTGTGAAAATTCCACCCGTTTGCACTGCATCGTTAGTGGAAACTATTATCTTACCCAGCTGAGCAGGCCAGAGCTCCCTGCCTGTTTGTTAGCCTTCAGGCTCATACAAACACAGCAGCAGAACACAAGAGATGTTTGTTCTGAAGCTTGTCTGGCTACTATAAATTCCATCTCCAAATGGAAAGTATTTTAATGTTATTTTGCCAGTTAGAGTTACCCATATGTTAGGCCACACACATCCGTTTCATAACATGCCCTACTCACTGGCCTGGACTGCAAGGAGACCCACTGCACCATCAAAGACAAATAACACCCTTTGCGACAAGAAGTGAATGTTCCTAGGGAGACGGAAAAGTTTGCTCCTTGCACCTGAGGCAACAGAGCTGTCACTCACTGCTCACTCTTATTCTGCCTCCTTGTGCTGGAAATGCTTGATTAATTCACCCATGGCTGGGCTGATACTGCAGTGATAGCTCAGAAGAGATACTGCTGCTGGTGATAGCCTGTCACCTGGAGAAAGCAGGGCGAGACGGGCAGAAAACCACGCAGATCCCCGAAACAAGGAGGAGGAAGAAAAGCAAGACGTGACAGGCCAACGAGGGAAAGTTACAAGATGTTATCTGACTAGGCAGAAAAACAGCAAAAACAGAGCAGTCTAACAATACCCCTGTCACCACCAAGAATCAAGAGAGAGAGCTGAAGGACAGTAAATATTGCTTATGACGAGTATCTTGATAGCAAAGGCCCTGATGCCAAGATAGCCATGATCAAGATTAGCCATCGCATAAAATTCTCTCTCTCTGGATCAACACTGAAGCCTAGGATGATGAAAACAAATGAAAGATTGGAGCATGCAGGAATACTGTCTCTGGTAGGCAGGGAGGAGCAAATTGCAGAAAACTTAAAATTAACAAACAACAAAGGATGACTCAGTGACCTGAGGGGAACACAGGCTGTTGGAGTTCCCATATATCAATAATGGGGCAAGAAAAAAAGCTGATATTGCAGGCAGTCTAATGAATGCTGCTGGCTGTTAAAAAAATTGAGAGATTGAGCTTTATGGAGCCTTGGACTGCTTTCTGTGGGAGAAGCAACTCTTTAAACAAGATGGTCAGCAATTCAGTGTAGAGTGCTCCCCTACTAGGTTCAAAACTGGCAAACTGAGGAGATGGGAAGTGGTACCGTCAGAGACCTTTTTCTGAGCACAACTTATCGAGCCTGCACTTCCAGAAGATGAAATAAAACAGAAGATGGAGCTGTTCTGCCAAAGAAGATGAATGAGCATATTGATACCATAGAGTGATAAATACCTGATATACATGTACATGGCCGACAGTTTTGAAAGCTCATGCGATCTAGTGAACGTGGCGCAATCCCATGCAACATTAAAAGCCAACGAGTTTGGAAATGCTGGGTCCTACAGAAGGACAACACTGTGGAAATATACAGGGAGGGGGGGAAGGGAACTAGGAAGAGGAGGAAGAAAAAAATTAAGAAAAATGGTCAATGTGATTTCCTGGAGGAAAGGTCAAAGATCTGAGGACATTGTTTCAATTTCTGATCTGAAACATTGAAAGGAATGGAAAGTAAAAAAATAATGTAGAGTTAGAACTGACAGTTAATTAATGGAGAAAAAAAAGTCCACAAAGGAGATGGTAAGTTTGTTTGAAGGAGCATGGGGCTGTCTCAGACAGTGCTGCTGAGTCTTTCACAGCTGCAGTGTCTCTGCCCAGAACAATGTAAAAACTTGAGATCTCTTTTGAGCCTTCAGTTCTGATACAAGAATTGCTATCTGCATTTGCAAACTCCTTGGCTTGAAAACCAAATCTGGAATATTGTAACGAAGAGAAAAGCTGCCTAACACAGTCTACAGAAGCATTATGAAACCAGACATTCCCTTTCCCTCAGAAATAACAGAACACTTATTCATTGCAGAATGCTCTTTAGTTCAAAGGGATGGAGATTTCAGAACACTCATAAAACCATACTTTTTAAACCCATGGGATTACATTCTCCAGAGTGTTTCTATACCTCATCCCACACAAGCATGACCTTCATTCTTCAGAAAGTAATTAGTGAATTTACCTACCAATTTAAGCTCTGAAAAAAACTAATGTGTGGGCAAACTGTACCCCAGCCACCTTAGGTGCCTTGCACTACTCAGGCTTCTTGCACCAAGCAAAAGCACAGGTGAGAAATGAGCAGTGAAGGGATGCTGCTTCTGAACAGAATGCCTTCCCCGGGTTGATTTTGGGTGTAAGAGGGGGACCGTACTCAGTGTGATGCAGGAGAATTAGTTTCAAGCCTTTCTATAAGGAGTACCTGTGAGACCAGGGAATAAATTATTTCTTAAAATGGGCAGATAAAAATACCCAAATTCAGCTTGCAGGTTCAGAGATACTGCTTTATGAATGCAAGTCTTACTTTTGGTAACTGTTACTTGAAAGGAAGTGAGAACAAGGTCTTTCTTCCTGGATCTTCTAGCTGCAGGAAGAATCAGCTATGCATGTTACTCTGAATACTAAGATAACAAAACAAATTGACTAGGAAACAGAATTGTTATGAACAATTCTGCTTAACAAACCTAGAGCCATGAACCGAAATGGTCTGTTTCCTCTGGCTGTGTTACAGAGAACACCAAGCGACAATTAGGATGGAGGTCATTAGATGAACACTGAAATTAAACAATATACAGCATAAGGAACAGTTATTTTACACTGATAAACAGTATGAAGGGGACTTTTGCACTTTGAAATGCCACAACATACAGATTGTGCAAATGCTTAGGGAAAGAAATCAGCACCAAAATGCACCCTCTGAATAAAAGCTGTATGGTTCTCAGTCCTGTTGTGGAGGCTACCAGAACACCAGATGAAATTATACTAACAGCAATGCAAAGTTTTTCTTCCCAACTTAGCGGTTTTCTCAGTCTGCTTCTTCTTAAGAGATGCTTTGAAATCTGACTTCCCTTTGAAGTTTCTCGAGTACAGCATGACATTTATTTAAGGTACAAACCAAACTGTTTGCTTTCCAGATCCCGTCCCCTCTTTCAGAACCGTTTATTCCCCTTTCCCAGCAAGCCTCATCCATTTTCCCCCACGAGAGAGGGGCATCAAAGAGATGCCACCGCCTTGCAGCCCTCCTCTCCCCACGGTCCTTGCGCGGGGCTGGTGGGGCCACCTCGCCCCTCTGAGCCCCCAGCCCGCCTCGCACCCCGTCCGGAGGAGCCCTTTTGACGGGGAGGCGAGGGGGAGGAGAAGTCCCTGCTGCGGAGGAGGCAGACTGCTGACTAACCCCAGCCCTGCTGTCACGCAAGCCTCGCTGCCTGTCAATCTCCCGGCGGCTCTGACAGGGCCCTGGCGCCCGTTCAAACCCTTGCGTGCGAGCAGACGAGCCACATTACCCTATGAAGTATTTCATAATAACAACAGCTGTTAAATATTGATGACTCCTGGCAAGCGCTGAATGCTTTTCGAGAAGGTTAAGCCTTCGTGTAATGGAACCTAATTCCTCATTATATACTGTATCAGATATCTGGAAGTTGCCTAAAAAAAGCAAAGGAGCTTAAAGTAGAGGATCAGAAAAATAACTCTCATGCAGCAGGGAGAGGGGAGGAAGTCCGCCGTGCAAAGAGTGAGGAGTGTTTCCCTGAAGTCAAATCCTTTTGCAAACAGTAAAACACTCTGCTGGAGCAATCCTCAGTATGATCAGTTTTGCTATATTCCACTGGAGGGTTTTGTGATTTTAGAAATTATTGCAGATCAGATAAACTTTCTAAAACGGCGATCCAGCTGCCAGTGTTGTCTGTGTGTGTAAGAGTACACATGGAAATTATTTCTTCAAAACAAAAAAAAAATACAAAAGAGGGGAAAAAACTCTTATGCCTATAGTTTTTCTACAAACATCAGCCCTTAGAGATCTGGCTCGTTACAAGATTTAGCCGTGATCAGACAAGATATTAGGATGAGATCTCAAGAGGTTTTCCAGCAGGCAAGAAAGGGAGAAGGGTGAACCTCTTGCCTTGGGCAAGTCCTTTTCTCCAGTGTACTTTTCTCCAGTTCCCAGAAAAAAATCCATCTTCCTCACACTACCCACTAAAACCCATCAGTCTCATCTTTTCCCTCAACTTAACTGTTGAGCAAGGTTGTGTCAAGAAGAGAACCAGCTTCGGGTAGGAATTAATGATTGACAGACCAAGTCTTTGTCACTGAACTGGCATGACACCAGGGCAGGCAGTTCTGGGTAGTCCAGCAAAAATGTAGCATCAGGATCCAGGTGGGGGTGAAAGAAGAAACACAAACTGAGGACTTTTTGCAGAGGTGGCCAGGTTCAGGGTATTTTTTTCTTGCATGTGAAAAAGAGGTCTGTGTGCCTTTGGGAAATACAATTTGGATGAGGCAAGCTGAGAAGCTGAAAACTATTGCTTGCCAATGTTCAGTTGTGCTGTGGTGCAAGTAGTCCTGCGAAGCTCTAGGGAAGTGTTTTACCTGTAGGGAGCCCAGGTCTGTTAATTCAGTCAGGATAGGGAATCACAAAGACTTAGGAAGTTGTAGGTTTTTGGAAGGGACCTTCGAGGGTCATCTGGTCTACCTCACCGGGGTCAAAATAGAGCTAATTTCAGGTTGCTCAGGGTTTTTGAGTATCCCCAGTAATGGGCATTTCACATTCCCTCCAGGAACACTTTCATTATATTACAAGCAGGATTAATTTGGTAAGGTAAAGAGCTGCTTAATATTTTAGGTTAATGAGTGTCAGGGTAAGTTCTGTTTCCTCAATTCTCAGTTTATAAAATGTGTAGGCTAATTTAAGAAATGTTGAGAATGGTGAAGTAGCTGTCATAAAAGTGTGTGTATATGGAGAATATGCAAAATAAGTTATTAACTCTTCTATAGTGGTCTTTGATGGTTTATTCTATCTATATCTCATATAATTGGTTCACAAGAAATCACACTTGTATGTCATGTTTTTATGTAATCTGGGATGTAACATCTCCCTCATTCCATAATTTCTGAGGGATCACAGATCCAAACAAAAGCTGTGTCGCCATGTGAAACAAAATTGTGTGCTAATTATACGAACAACAGATTCAAAAACTTGTCTAGAAAGCACATTTCTTCTCTGTAGCTTACTGTTGCAACCTTTCTTCATATGACTCAACAGATGATCTACCCAACAGACAACCCCACATTGCACATTGGCAAGGGAGATATTTTAGAGATCCATTTGCATCACTTTGAGTAAATATTTGAGTTATAAGTTGGTCTGGTAGACAATACTGGCTATAAGACTGCTGGAGACATGTAGTCCTCCAAAATTATCCCAAGATATTAGACTTATTTCAAGTAGTCTTTCTGTTTTACTGCACAATTCCATTTGATTATCAACAACATTAAATATGATGACTTGATGATGGAAACCTATTGATTTATAGGTTCAGTCCTGGGGCCTTAATTTTATCTGTGTACTATTCCATTCTTTAATTAAGCTGTAATACATTAGCTTGTCTGAGTGTGTATTTGCTCGCACACCCTTTTGAATAAACACATAAAAGCTAAATGAAAGTGGGTTATTTTGTCAAACTACAAAATGGATTGCAATCCTGAGTTATCAACAACCTCAGGTAGGAAATCTGCAAACCATTTAGTCCACTTTCAAATCAATATCCACATCCTTTACAAAAATTAAGATGATTCCAACAAATTCCTTGCCCCTTAAGTTTGTAAATTATATGTCCATTAATCAGAATCGAGATGTATAGCATAAGTTTAGAGTAGAAAAAAAATAAATTTAAGAGAACTATTCTGTACTTAGAAAGTTTGCTTAACATTGGTTAGTTCCAGAATTAAGGACCTCAGAATGTACAATCAATGCAGCTTTATGTTTTCATTCACAGCTTCACCAAACTAATCCACATTAGCCTTAAATGTATTGCAGTGTGTTCTGATATCCTGATTTCTTGAGTGGGATCTCAGCACACCCATGATATATATACACATATTCAGAGGAACAGCACATCAGGACACATTGATTCTAGGACCTGTGGAGCAGATGGCCTAAACATCGTTCATAATGGCTTCTTGGAAGAATAGCTGTTCATCTTTTCCCTTGTCCAGGTATATTTAAAAAATTGGGTTCTCTATATCCTCTGAATTTCAGAATTTCTTTTTTCTATGCCCAAGAGTGCAGTCCTCTTTTGGTGTGGCTCATACTATTTCGTTGTCATTAGGCTATTTTTCTCTCAAGGAAAATAATACAACAATGGACATTGATGTCCACAGCAGAGGCAGTCACCCTTTGAGGAGAGGTTAAAATGGCTTTACTTTACAGAGAAGGATGAGAGGAGGTGTAATAAAGAGGTTTACAAAATTATAAGGGCAATGGATGAACTGAATGCAAAACTGCTGTTCATGCAACCCCACAATATGTGGCCTGTGAAGTGCCTGGTAACACTAGGACAAGAATGTTTTAAAGCAGATAAAAGACATCAATTTTGGAGATGAGAATACCAAACTAGACGGACCACTGGTGTGACACAGTAGTGCACTTCTTATGTTGTTATATTCTCACTGCAATGCCATGACCTTGTCCACAAAATTTGTTGCAGACAGAAAATAAACAACAGATGAACAAGAGCAGCATCTGTGATGCAAAACAAAGTATATCACAGAAGTGACAATAAGAAAAATCAGAACCTTATGAGAAAGCCTGTATGTGACTAAATTTAAGCATATGATGAAAGACCAGCTTGTGACTAATCATTGCATCCAAACAACAAAAAATTTCTTTAATGATAAACAGCCTATTGAAATAAATTTGAGTCTGAAATATTTTTCAGAAACACAAGTAATGAGACCAAAATCCATTTTTACTGAAAAGACAGCTAGGAGAAAAGCTCAGTTCAGAAGTAAGCTACTGCAGTCTACTGGAATCGTTCCTGCTTTTTAAAAGGTGATTGTAAGAATTGCATCTTACTGAAGAAATGCAATGAAGTCCTGATAACAGATTTACTTTAAGAATATCAGAACATTTTTAGTCTCTATTGGCTACAGAAGATGTGCACAATTTTACCCTCTTCAATTTAGATCTGCAGTTTAAAACATTTAGGAATCAATTCCTGGAGGATGAAATCAAATAAAAAACCAAGCATGGAAACAAATACAACTAGGAGAGTGCATAAGAAAACATTTTTTGCCTTCTTGATTAAAGCAACCTGACCATTACTAACTTACGTGAGATTTACACAATTTTTGTTAGCCTTTTTTGATTTGATAACCTCTTTTCCAGGCCTGTGTTTCCAACAGACTATCTCCTAAGCTTCCACTCCTCAATTTTTAGTGCTTTTATATCACTCTTTTCCCTTTATAATTTTGTTTGCAGCATTCTGCATGGAAAGGAACAGGCTAAATTCACACCTGCTAGCTCCAAGAGGAATTTAAGTCAGTATCTCTTAAAAGAGAGTTGAAAGAACATGTGTCAGTAGGCCAGTATATCATCCAAGAGACTGTTTAAAAATAACCAATGCACATGATCTGGAGAGGATAAAGGAAACCTTTAAGATGAAATAAACACTGCATCTAAAATATTCACGCTGAGACCTTAGTGCGCAGGATGTGCATATGTTACCCAGAAAACCAAATCTGGATCCAACACTTTTAGAGTTAGAAATATCATAAGAGCAATTCCTTAGTATCTGCTTTATATAGCAGCCATACTGTATCCAATATTAAAGGCAAAGACACATTTGCTTACCAGCGTACTTTAGATAAGCAAACACACTTGACAGAGGAAATATGAGAATCTCCACCTTTAAGTCAGCTGGATATCACGGCACACTGCTGCAGAACCACCAATAAAAACACACACCCTACATAACACAGCGCTCTCTTTCTAAAGCAGAGCTGCTTTTCTTTGGTGTTTTCTGCTGTCTGTGGAGGCTGCCATGACGAGATTGACTGTATGAAGCCTTGGGAGGTTACATGAATCCAACAAGCTGTGGGAAAAATATGCCTGAGATGAGGTCCTTGAGCTTTGGCTTTTCTATTTCAAGAAGTAATAAAACGTGATGAGACAAGATACAGACAAATGAAACTTCAGGAACATTATCTAAAAGTTTAAAAAAATTATTTCAGAATCAATTTTCAGGATAATTTTAAAACCCTGAACTATATTCCAAAGCCTTTTGGAATGCTGAAGAAAACCAGTAGCATGACAATCTGACCTAAAAGCTCAAAATGTAGAACTATTCAACAACAGAAGTCAAAAATCGAACTGCCAGAACCCTAAACTGATGTTATGATCCCTGTATCTGTTAAATGTGTTTTTATACAGACTAAGATTTTAATGTATGCATTTAAAGGCTAGTCCTGCAAAGCTATCCAAGCAGATGGACCTTGTTCCCAACTGGAATCCTTTGTAAGACAGAGGGCCTGCAGAGAAGACATTATGGTTTGTCCAAAAATAAATTGCTTTGCAGAACTGGAACCTTCTGCAGAAAAAGAAAATGCATGCACACGATGTATTCAATTACTACAAGAACCTTTATTTTTCACTTCCTCACAAAGGTTTTGCTTTGCCTTTTCTGGCAGCCAGGTTCCATGCTCTGAAAAAGATCCCAAGCACATGTTAATGACCCTAAGCAGGCCAATAGTGTGCTTACATGCTCTCTCTCCCTTAGCACAAGAGGAATTACATTTTTTAAAAGTGCCACAGTCCTTACGTTGAGAAACAGAATTAGAACCTTCAAATTTTCTAAGCATAATAAAAAATACTGTCTTTAAAAAAGGCAGGAAATGTAATACTTGAATGCTCTAAGACTGTAAATTGTGTCCCTGCCTTGATTTGTTTTTCAATTTTTAAAACCAGAGATTACTTAGATATAGTGATAAAATTAAAAGGCAGGGACAGAGTTCTTATCAGACTTGTCCCATGTGACAATAAGGAACAACCAGTGTTCTGTATTTGAGAAACAAAGTCCTAGCTAATAAAATACAACCTTTTCTCCAGTTTCAACTCTTCTGCATATGTGTTATTGACTTGAACAGGCAAGTCTGACTCCAACAAAGGTGCCTGTTAAATTGACTCATAGCAAGTTACCCAAGAAATAACTAGTATTCCTTATGGGATAAGGACAAGAATCTTGTCTCTCACTCATGAAACATATAGGATTATAGCTTCAACTTTCTAGGCAATTATAGCCAATTGCAGCGTTCACTGAGTGATCAATGCTAGGTGAATAGTGTGTATAAAAATAATTATGATACATAAATTACTTCTAGTGCTTCTTATTCTGCCAAATTCCTCTAGATAAAAAAGAGTGATTTCTTACTGACACATCAGATCTGTTTTACATTCATTGTGTGACATAAACAGGAGTTTATATTGCTTTTTCATCAGTTATAATATGATCTTCATTGCATATACACTGTGGCTTACTGTTACAGTCAGTCCAGTAACCACTGAAACAAGACTTATTATACTACACTAAGGAAAAGATGAGTAGGTTTAAGGCAGAAAATGAAAACTACAAATTGCAAAAATGAAGATGCTTTTGCATATGTTCTTAAAATATGTGAAAGTTAGTTGGAAATAATATATACTCTAGAGCCCACTTTGTTTTAAGCCTGAGTATTTTTCAGAGGAATCACTATGCTGCATCCAAAAGAAGGTTTTTTTCTCCTGCCGGGGCAGATTTGCAGGGAGGAGGCTCATTTCTGCCTTGCTGGTCTGGCAGGCAGCAGAGCTCTATTCCTCTGATCAAGAGATCACTTTCATAACCACTTTTCTGAGGTCACAAATGAGTCTGCTGCAGTCACGCAACCCCTCGCCTACCAGAGCTTACTATAACAATACAGGTTCACAGAAACCTTTTAAAGAGGCAACTCATCCTTTCGACCCACGCAGATATAGGGCACGTGCATATTATTACATATTTGCAATAATATTTGGGATTCCCCCAAATATGCCATGAGACTACTTTATTTCAATTTGAGCAGGGAATAAATGCATAGCTTGGTGTTTTATCTGGATGGAATAATGTTGCCTGAGTAGAACTAAATAAAAGCTGAAGTCAAATGCCTAAACGATACTGGCACCTTTTACAAATATTTAGTTAGCCTGTTCCTTTTTATTATCTTAAAGGTCCAAGTCTGCCAACCATGTGCTACTGTGAATTATGCTAATTAAGGTATTTAAAAGCCATGGTAAACAGTCAAACAAATATTAGATTCAATAAACAACAGATACAATTACCCTGAACTAAACATTGCCCTGCTGCAGCGTTAGAGACACGACACAGAAATGCTAGACCAGGAAACAGGCTTACAAACTGATTCCGAAGGAATACTATGAAAGTACAACAAGTACTGGTTAGAGCTTGTGCCTAGGTCAGAAAATCCTACTTTATTTTAGCTGAGCATCCTTCAAATGACCAACACAGTAATCTCATATGGATGTGTCTTGCAGGTGGTAGATAGAATTACCTTCGAATGATGAGGGGCAGTTGGAAATTTAAAGAAAAAAGTTTAAAATATTTTTCCTCTTATGATAAGTCAACTCCACCCAAAGAAGGGGGGAGCTTGGCCTATTTTCACAAGCAGTTAACGCTATGAAAGCGACCGTTGTTATTCCATCATTAATTATTTGCACTAATTACCTGAAATAAAGTTTTCAAAAGCTGTTAAATTACTTCAGAGCCTACAATTTAAAAAATTATGGTGGCTGTATTGCTCATTGATATTTTGCAAGGATTAGTACACAGACACATTTCATTTAAAGACAGCACAAACAGGCTTGCCCAAACCATCATTATAATCCAGCTTAAGTAAGTAACAATAGGAATGAGGGCACAGCACTAAGCTTATTGAGGACTCATAGTGTGGGATGAGATGACTCATTTGCACACTGTCCTGCTATTATTAGACACACTAAACAGGTGAAAGCTTGTTCAGGTGTGCCCATACATACCACAGACTGCTTCAGGGATCCTGGAGATGCACTCACAGGTTGTAAAGTACCCTTGGCTTCATCCAAAATGAGGGTTTTTTACACTTTAGGCTTGACCTTGATGTGTATGTCCTTGATGTGAGAGATCCCCTCCCATCTGCAGGGCACTTTACCGTTTACACAAAATATAACCTCCCAGTCTAAATTTGATATGAAACTAATGACACCCTAATATTGGCCTTATCTGTGCTCCAGGTCTCACCTATATTTATGGAGAGGAATTAGGTTGGAAGCTGGACAGAGGATTGTGACTTTACCACTGGTGGACCTCACTGTCAGAGATCAGCGCACTCACGTCACAGATGAGAAGGCTGGGCAGTGAGGCAGGTGTAACCTGAGACACATCACCTCAGCTTCTCAGCTCAGACAAAGTGCTGGTGGAGGTGATGAGACGGAGACACCAGTCTATAAAGGGAGGGTGTCAACAGTGTCTGGAGTGACCTCGAGGGTAACAGTACCAGTGCAGACAAAACCACGGGCATTTTTGAAGATAGGCCACAGTTTCAAAGATTTCTGAGACTTCTGAAGGTGTTGCCTTGAGTCTTACGTTACTGGTTTGTACCCATTCACTTACCACTACAACAACTTCCCATGGAAATGAAAAATTTACAGGATTAACTCCTGCCTAAAGAGAGATGTGACTTTGTTCATATTTATGAACTTTGGCTAAATAGCCAGAGGTTTGTCTAAAGTGAAGGAGCACTGGATATTAATGCAAATATTTAATTAACATGTCAATTTTTCCTTTCTAGTTATAGAAAGAGGTACATGAGAATGCTGTTATGCTACCTTACTTTTACAAACAAATTATACCATTCTTCTGGAGACATTTGGCAAAGAAATCATTGGTAACAGCAACAATGAGTTTCATATGGGCATTTCAGGGTAAGCAGCTGCTAGAATACTTACTTCTCAGCTCTTTTCTGCAGAGCAGTCTGGCCACAGAGCTGGTATTTAAAAAGTCTTGCCTTACTGAGAGTCCTTTTTATATCCCTTATTATATGAAAATAAAATATTTGTAATATTTTTTCAAGAATATGACCTCTTCTACTCAAAGACAGTGTGGTCAATTGCTCCATTTTCTAAGGACACGTAAGAAGACACACATGTGCCCAAGTCCCACTGGACCTGCAATTCTAGAGAAAGAATTGGTCAGTAATTTAGTACAGTGAAGTCAAGATAAACAATGACTTCTCATATGCCAATTTCCAAATAATTCCTGCAAACTTGCCTCATTCTCTCCTCAGCTCTGATGTCTTCCACCTGACAGTCAAGGATATGTACACCACCGAGATATATATATCTTTATATAGATATATAGATATATAAGAGAACATGCATACAGTAATTTGGATTAGCTGTAAATCTGCCTGTACAGTACTTTTTTTAGTCCTTCTGTGAAGTTTATTTAATTTGAAAATTATCCAGAGAAATGCAATTCAGTTCATTTATACTTCAACTAATAATCCAAAATCAAACAATTTCATATTAGTGCACTATAAATCATTATTTAATAAACAAATTGACTTTAAATAGCTACTAAGAGGTATTCTTTCATTAGAAATAAGTTTAAGTACTGTGACAAATTACAGTCATTACAATCAAAATGTAAGGATTTCTGAGTAACTCAGTTGCAAAAATTACGGCAAGCATACTCACGAAATTGCTTCTACCCTCACCCTCTTCCTGCTGCCCCAATGAACTGTACACACCTGATGCTCAGCTACCTTTCTATAATGGCCCGGTGCTTTCCAGACAGTTTCTGTCAGAAAGAGGAGGAAAAAAAAGCGTTTTGCTACTGCAATGCAAACTAAGGTCTAGCTTGGCCAGAACTGCTGAAGGATGCCTGGAACTATTCTAGTACTAGGCAAACTGAAGAGAACAGCAAATAATGCAGCTGCAGAAATTAGTTTAAAGCAAGTTGTGACTGAGCCTTCCACATGTGGTGGTCCATACAACCTGTCCTAGCACAGCAAAGCCTTTGCCAGATGTGGAGAACAAGAAAAGGAGCTGAAGTGCCTAACCACTGCACCACAGCCACAGCAACACATCCAGGAGTTGATGGAGTCAAAGCAGGATGGGGCAGGCTGGGAACAGGACAGCTGGAACATGCTTCTGCCTGATGTATTTTCCATTGGCCAGATGTTCCCCAGTTGACATGAGCTGTGAGATGCTGCATGCGCCAGTCCCGGAGGGTGTTCTGACCCCTGGGAAGCACTAAAGAGGCCCAGGCCTGCCCAGCATTGAGAAGGCACAAAGGTATTTTGAAGCTCTGATCCTCTCTTCTCCCACTTGGTCCCTCTGCCAAGTTCAGCTGCGGTGGGGGAACTCGGCTGTGGCGCAAGATTTGTTTTGTACATTAACCCAATGAGCTAAAGTACCATCTGAGACCAACATGTAGTTAATTGCTGTGAGAACAAATCTTTGAATTTCCTGACCTATTCAAAGTTTGAATTTCCCATTAACTCCACACTCCCGTACTAACAGATGGTAGAGTGTAGCTTCAAAACTTCCTGAATTAAAGACTATGCAAAGAGAACAAGACGAGATGAATTGTACACCCCTAGAAACCTGTTATTTATTTGCAGAATGGTAAAATTCTAAATAAATCAATTAACGTGCCCAAGCGGCCCCCATCTTCCGTGCAGATAGTGCTGGCTGAAACTCTTATGCCAAAGCTATCCCTGTCATGGGGAGCTGGAAAAGCACTGGTTAGCAGAGCTGACTCATCAGCTGACTAGCCCACAACCTCAGCCACAAAGGACCAAAAATGCTGGTGGTGGCATGAAGCATGTGGGTGGGAGCAAGGAATAAGCAATCATCTGGCAGCCTAATGCAGTACGGAGGGTTGAGAACAATCCATTATTTATTCCCCCCTCCCGCCCTAAGGCTTCATCCCTCTGCTTCAGTGATTCTCGTCATCTTGACGCTGTGGTAGGGCTCTGTTTAGGGGAGGGAATGAAAGGTACATCCCCTCCCTGTGGCCCATGCAATGAAAGCATCAGCAGGCTATCTGAGCTCACCACACCCAGACCACATAAGGCAAAGGCCCGCCATGGGGCAGAATAGAAAAGAGGTTTGCCTGGTCCTTCTGCCCAACAGGAGACAAGAACAATGTCTTACTAGCAAAAAGAAAAGAAAAAGAGATCATCGCTTTCCCACCACAGTCAGTCTGTTACTCGAGAGGAGAGATGGAGATCCAGTTCTGGAATGGCAGAGGGCAGATGTAAGAAAAAGTTCTTAGGAATGGAGCAAGAAACATGGAGAAAAGGGAGAATGTTGTAGCAAAGATGGGAAAAGGTGAGGGCAAAAAATCTATATGGAGAAAACAGGAAAATCTACTGATGAGGAACATGCAAAAAAGAAAATTTTAAAAAGAGGTAAGGTGGGTTATTGCTAAAAAGGCTGCTAGAGAAAAAGAGGTGGAAGATATTTCTCAAAGATTTCAGAATAAAAAAGATTAACAAACTACAGACACCAAAAAAGATAAGGAAAGTCAGCAAGGTAAACAGCAAAATGGCATACAAGAAAAGTAAAACTGGCATATTTTTAATTAAAATCTTGACACTGATAAAATCCCCAAAATTGTTCACATGTATCCCATTATCTTCATGTAGATCTGAGTCCACTTTCCAGTGTTCTTTCCCTCCAGCAGCCTGCTACCACGGCTAATCTGGCCATATGGCTATGGCTAGTTGGTCCCAAATTTAACTAGCATGAAACACTCTCCAGCCAAATTACTGGAATGGTGAAGGTGTGAGCTCACCCCTCCCAGCTTTTCAATTGCATTTTTGTTTTGATTCCTAAAAATACATCTAAATTCAGCCAATGTGTTTTTGAAACACTGAACCAGATTTTGAAAGCCTGGCTTTCAAAATGCCAAGGTTAAGAAAAACATAATAAGGAATTAAGGACTTGACCAGTTGTCTTTATGTTTCCTC
The DNA here is from genome assembly GCF_001715985.3 of Manacus vitellinus. Classification (NCBI taxonomy): domain Eukaryota; kingdom Metazoa; phylum Chordata; class Aves; order Passeriformes; family Pipridae; genus Manacus; species Manacus vitellinus. The sequence goes on along the minus strand of NW_021939256.1, from coordinate 3,186,296 downwards.
CCCAACCAAACTTGTTTTCTGAGAAGGGGTTTTTTGCCCAAATTTTGCCTACAGTAGGTCTTTCCTGGCAGATTGCCTCAGTGGAAAGGAGATTAGGTTTCTCAATGTCCTCTTTTCTTGGAAACTTTCTGTTACATTTCCCACTGCAGGGAGTTCAGGGCACAGGAATATACAGCTTAAAAGTCTTCCCCATGTTTTTCACATGCTGTTGTATTGGCATTCGACAAGAGAGTAATGGAGAGTTTGCAGCTTTTCTCTAGCTGAAGAAACCTACCACTGTATCTCCTGAAGTAAAACTAAACTAGTTGAACATTATCTTCAGATATTCAGAAGACAGAACATCTGCTGAGGTTAGAATATTTAAAGTAAGCAAGCTGCTCCCTGTCTGGAGATCATGACTTTACTTGCCTGGATAAAGACAAGAAACAATAAATAAATTCCTCTTTTCCAAATTACCTCTTGGAACTCAGTGCGTCTGCACTACATGTTACTGCAAGGGGCACATCTTCTGTCCAGACACTGACCTGTCCTCCCACCTCATTCTGTCAGTAGTGACTATCTCAATCACATTACTGGTTTTAAAAATATTGTCAGCTATCACCATGACACCTATAAGGTCTGATGGCAAAATAACCTTCAAACTGACATTATCTCTGCTTTACTAACCATAAGTTGGCAGCAACAAATGTAGGGTGCATCACTGTCTTCAAATGATATGGCACTTACTGCTGAATTTATTAAATACTTCTGAAGTCCTTGCTAACATCAATAAAAATGAAGAATGAATGTTGCAATATACAATACCTTCAAACTCTCTGACATGTTATTGAGTATGTTTCCCTCACAAGAAAGAACTCTTCCCTTAGATGGATATATAGAACTACATTGCTAGGGTTTAATACAGTTTTGGTGGTCCTGAAGAAGTGCTGAAAAGAATCAATACCTGATGAACACGTTGTAATTTGAGAGTACTCTGCACCTTGCATGACTGTACCTTTAAGAACTATTAAGTAACTGCAAATATTGCTAATTTCCTCTCACAAAGGTTACTTGTTTTGAGATGTACAGTCTTTTTCTATATGCAGATTATTCTAAATGTAGATTAAGACCTGAAAGAAAAAGTATGGAAAGAAGAAATACAATTCCATTTTTCTCAACTTACTGTCTTAGTTCTTATAATAAATATTGGAACATTTTCTACATAAATCTTTACATTCATCAGCTCGAGATACATTATCTAGGCTGAATTATTTTTCCTCTCAAGAAATGTTTTCATAAAGCATTATTTATTTTTCCATTTTCCATTCGAGGTTTATAGGGGTCATCTGATGGCACAATATCAGTTTAATAAATTATTTGGAACAAAATATAGAGGGTTTATGACAAGTTTTCACTGACACTGATATATGACATAATACCAACACATAGAAGATAGTGTTTTCTGTACGTACATGGAAACACTCAGGGGAACATATAAGATTAATATAAGGTGACATAGCTTTTGCAGCTATAAAATTAGTAAAGTGGTTATGAAGTTGTCAATGGACTAGAAAAAGAAAACTTAAAATACATTGGGTTTTGATTTAGATCTGATCTTTGCTTGTTTTCAGTCCTCTTCTCTCAATTTCTTTCAGCTGTTTCCAATAAGTAAGTAGTGAATTCATGTTGCAGGTTCAGAGGTAAATGGAAATAGCAGACATTTTATTTATTATAACAAAAAACTACAGGCAGAGATTTACTTCCTCTATATCTCCAGCTTTCTAGGATTTCAACAGAATTTTAGGGACATGGTGAGTTCACATAATACATATTTGGCAAGATTGTTGTATAGCATCCAACTTTCACAAAAGTAAGTACGAGACTCTTTAAAATATGTTTTAAAGTCTGTTTGCAATTTCTCTTGGTAGTATTAGTTTGCTGATATTAATTCTGCTTCCATTTCTACTCATATAGATGTCAAGATTTTAAAAAATCTATCAGTTATATTATCTACATTATTGCCCCAAAAATTATAATGAAATTAAAACTGGATTAATAAAAGGGAAACCTGTTGTGCTTCATCTAAAAAAACTTCCCTTTCATTTCATGGTGGGGAATGTTCAGAGCACTGACTAATATGTTACTGTCACATGAGATAGAGGAGAAAAACATCTATGTTAGTCGCTTGGGATTTCTTTCTAATAGCACGAAAAAGACACTAAACTGAATGCAATTAAATTAAGAAAAGCCCTTCACCATTGAGCCAAACAGTAGGGCCATCATATAGAAAAGTGAGGCAAGCTTTGCAGAAGCCAGCTCCCTACTCGTATTTTATGGCTTCCAAGCATCTCAATATCTAGTCACAGCTTAGAAAGACAGGTATCTTCCACAGATTCAGCCATATAAACCATATAATAAATTATAAAATTTTGGGTTTGACTAAATCATCAATGCATTAATTTACTTTCATACTTCTATAAACTTCCAAGGCATGTGTAGTTCTGCTTCCATGAGACAAGATTTTTGTGCAGGAGGAATTTATGGGTCATGATTTCAGGAAGATCTTTCTGTCCATAAAGGATAATGTGAAGAAAATGAATGATAGCTGTAGGGGAAAGAGTCAAAGCTAGAGAAAGAAGAGAGAGGGCTGGTAAAGATTTGATATTTAAGGATTATTATACTTAGATGGCCTTGATGGGAAGAAGTCAGTCATAGAGATGCCCGTAGAAGTGGCAGAGCAAGTTGCTCACTCAGAAAAATGGGTAAGAAAGAGAAATTATTAGCTGATTTCTGTGGGGCACAAATTCCATTTGAAAATTGTAATAGGAAAAAATACTAGTAAGCACAATTAAAAACACTGTCCTTTTGTCTAGTCTTGTCACATCTTTGCAACATCCTGCCCTCATGTTTAGCCTTCAGACTGCATCTCATGAACTTCCTGGGGTCCCAGCAACCACCATGCATTTCCAGTGAGGTATATGAGACAGCATTTCAGAACTTCATGGGCTGACTCTTTAAAGTACTACAAAGTCCAAAAGCTAAATGGTAGTCTTGTGATTCAAATTATTTTTTTAAAGTCTTAGAAAGGAAGAAGTGTTTCAGATTTATATTTGAATGGCAGGCTCTTAATTAAAGATACTAATGAGTTTGCCTTCCAAAAAGTGTCATCAGAAATAATTCCTGGCTATATTTACACTATTCTGGTAAGCTGTGTTTCTCAGAAGGACTAATTCAGATGGGCTTGTCCCCAAATTGACATAACCACTCTGCTTCTTGCTGCAGGACCCATCCTGTTTAATACCTCAGTCCTGTTTGATATCTTTACTGATGATCTGAAGGAGGGGATCGAGTGCACCCTCTGTAAGTTTGCAGATGACACTAAATTGTGTTGAGAGTAGGAAAGCTCTACAGAGGGATCTGGACAGGCTGGATCATAATGGGCTGAGGCCAATGATATAAGGTTCAATAAGAACCAGGTCCTGTACTTGGGTCAAAATAACCCCAGTGCAATGCTGCAGGCTGGGGAAAGAGTGGCTGGAAAGCGATCCAGTGGAAAAGGACATGGGAATGTTGTTTGACAGCTGGCTGAACATGAGGCATCAGTGTGTCCAGGTGGCCAAGAAAGCCAATGGCATCCTGACCTGTAGCAAAAACAGTGTGGCCACCAGGACTAGGGTAGTGATTGTCCCCCTGTGGTCAGCACTAGTGAGGCTGCACCTTGAATCCTGTGTCCTTAACCCTCAGGATAAGAAAGACATTGAGTGTGTCCAGAGAAGGGCAACAGAGCTGGTGAAGGGTCTGGAGCACAAGTCCTGTGAGGAGTGGCCGAGGGAGCTGGGGGTGTTTAGCCTTTGGAAGAAGAGGTTCAGGGGGAATCTTATCATTCTCTACAACTACCTGAAAGGAGGTTGTAGCCAGGTGGGGATTGGCCTCTTTTCCCAGGTAATTAGTGACAGGACAAGAGGATACAGTCTTAAGCTGCAGCTGGGGAGATTCATGTTGGACATTAGGAAGAATTTCTTTGTGGAAAGGGTTGTTAAGCTCTGAAACAGACTGCCCAGGTGGTAAAGTGATCGGCCCTGGAGGTGTTCAAGAAATGACTGGATGTGGCACTTACTGCCACTGTCCAGTTCAAAAGGTGGTGATCAGTCAAAGGGTAGATTTGATGATCTTGGATGTCTTTTCCAACCCAAATGATTCTGAGGATTTTTGATCCTTTTTGTTTCAGAGTTTTCTGCAGAGCTTTACTATGTGCTGTAACCCAAAAGTCAGGCAGTAGCCAAGTGGGAAGAAAAGCTAGGAGGACAATCTCCCACACTGTTCTCTAGCCTAAAACTATTTGTCTTCTTTGTCTTCAAAGTCCTTTGAAATTATGATGTGCCAAGATAAATTCCCTGTTCTGATGGATAAGAGGTATTGTCTTTCCTTTAAAATGTATCTGTGTTTAAAATAAGAAACAAAGTAAATCATTTTCTTGACAGTAAAGATACACGCTTCCTCTCAGAGATGGTAATCGCTCATGAAGCTGAGAACAAGTGTAAACCAAGCCAAAGTTCACGCCTGGGGGAATGCTTTCCTACCTCCCATCCACTACAGCAGTGATTAGGACAAAACTATTGCTAGTATCATCTACGGTCACTGCAATTGCTAGCGATTTCTGGAGTAAAAATGCCATTTTTCCTGTAATGAAAACAAGTCTTGTTTTCACATCCAAGGAAAACATCGGTTACAGTTTAACTAATCTTAATACTAAGTTTTTTCTCAGTCTCAAACATCCAAATACAATTTAACTCAACAAAATTAAATCAATGAAAGTCCATTCACATAGTGCGTAGGATAATAGAATTTGATCCATAGGGGACTATGAGGGTATTTCAACAGCTGATACCAGGCTGGGCCAAGGAGGGTCTTAGCTCTGGAGGAAGGATTAAGCAAGCACAGTGCACAAGCAAGGTGAAAACCACTAAATACAAAAAACAGTGTGCATACCAGTCTCCTGGATTAGATGGACCCAGGTTTTTCCTTGCCACATGCCAGCATCCATTTAAATCAATGCTACGTGAAATGTACAGTGTGAGGTAACCATATGTACTGAGCACAAAAGCCTGCTAAATCAGAGTGGTTAAAAATGACTAAGCAAGATGTAGGAAGATGAAGATACACACTTAATGGTTCAAAGTATTTTGGGGACTTCCCCTAACACTGGACCAATATAGCAGCTGTGGTTTGTGGGAATGCCTATAAAACCAGGCATCATGTGCATCTCTGGCCATATGTCTGGTTCTGAACATACTTGTACTGGCTGAAACAGTGGAACTCTTCCAGTGCCAAATGCCCTTTGGAGAAATCTAACAGTCAAAGATTCCGCTTGTGTCATTGGTCATTTCCAGCTCCCTGGTTTTCTAATCAGTCTTAATAACATCAGGAGAAACATTGAAACCTACAGGGATGTTCGTTTGAATGGCATCCAGCAATAGAAAAGTTGTATAAAATAAAGATCCAGAACTGAAAGGAGAAATTCTACAAGAAGAACCCTGATGATGGTGTGCTTCCCAAAGACAGCACAAAATCTGTATAGTCCAGCCCTCCTCATGTAGATGACTGACTCAGCCTGACAGCTCTGAGCTTGTGAGCTCTGGCAATATAAACAACCCACAGCACATGACACGAGTACTCAAGGAGAGAAAATATCTGAAACTTATTTATAACTAAGATCCTTCGCTTGCCATTACTTAAAAAAAATAGGTATGGAATTTAGACCCAGTCTCAGAATGTGACACTGAACATAGTGATGCACTAACAGGTTCCCTTGATCTTCAAAGGTGACAGGAATTCAAGCAATCTAAAAGCTGCTTTGTACTTCCTGAATATAGATTTATTCTGAAGTAAATTCTGCTTGTAGATTAACACTCTTCTTACAAAACCCATCTTGTTTGCACAAGGAGGTCCACCCTCCTACAACAAGGCACAAAGAGGAGATACTGTTCTCCTCTAAGAGTCATCAAAGGTCTCCCAGTGTCAGAGAGACCCCCAGGTTATCCGAGAGGATGTGTAGTACAAAACAGCCTCAGTCATTTGTTACATGAAATTAATGGTGTTCCTGGGAAACAAGGCAAAAAGAAAATAATGAACCATTAGTATAAGCACTAAGTCCCAACCAAATGGTGTCTCTGGCTATTAAATGTATTTAAAACTCTAGTTAAAATAATCCACTGCTTGAAAATGGGTTACATGGGCAAGAGTCAATGTGCAGCTGCTTTTCCAGAAATGAGTCCTGCCAGATCTCAGGGATGAATAAATGCAGCTATCCTGCTTAAAGTCTTGACATTTCTACTAAAATTTCACTGATGTAGTATTTCAGTATTAATTAGATAATGACTCACAGACAGTAAGTCTTCCTTCAATGATTTGCTTATGTACCACTTACACAGCAGAACACTTCTTTCAATTGCTATATTGCTATGAAAATGGTAAAATTAGAGAGCAGTAGACAGCGGAAAATATTTCTTCCATGAACAGTCCCTTTTTGGCCGAAACACTCTGAATGATTTGGTACTTTGAATATGTTGGTTCAATACATCCACAGGAATAACCTCACCTGTTACCCACTCTGACATGAATGTTTCTTCTCAGTACAAGCCATTCAATATGCTATCCTAAGACACCTAATCAACCTGAATGCTTAGAGACAATCTAATAAGTTACGACTGTGAACTAGAGCAATACATGTGCTAAAGACTTTTTCTATGTTTTCAAAAAAAAAAAAAAAGGCTTTTCTCTTCCAAGAAAGAAATCATTCAGGCATTCAGTTTCGGAGGAGAGGACTGGGAGCACTCTAAATCAGTAGAAGATGTCTTTAAAAAACAAACTTGTAATTGTTAAAATATTCAAATATGCTGGGGACTTCTTGGCTCAAGGTATCTGCTTCAACCCTAACTAAGCAGAAAAACACAATGGAAATCCTAGATTTGTAAATCAAAGTACAGGTTTCATCAAAAACTAGAAGCTTGAGGATAATCTGAAAGCATCTAATTATTTACATAATGGAAATCAATATATAAGTCATACAAAGAAAAGATTGTTGGGAACAAAGAGATAGAATCAAGGAGGTTGTTGATTTAGGCAATTTATCCTGTTCTTAACATAGCCTCTCATAATATTTATTGGTATTTCAGATCTTTTATTATTTTACTTTTTCTGTATCTGTTCTAAATATACCCATTACAAAGTACTTAGAGAAAGTCCAATGAAAGGACATGAAGATAAAGAGACTAGAGCATCTCCCCTATGAGAAAAGGCTGAGAGAGCTGGAACTGTTCAGCCTGGAGAAGGGAAAGCTCAGGAGGGATCCCTTCAGTGTATATAAATACCTAAGAAAAGGATGCAAAGAACAGCCAGAATCTTTTCAGAAGTGTTCAGTGACAGGACCAGAGTAAATGGTCACAAGCTGAAGCACAGGAGGTTCTCTCTGAACATCAGGAAACATATTTTCACTGTGAGGGTGACCAAGTTACCCAGGGAGGTTTTGAACTCTTCACCCTTGGAGATATTCAAAAGCCATTTGGACATGGTCCTGGGAAACTGGTTCTCAGTGGCCCTGCTTGAGCAGGGGGATTACATCAGGTGACCTCCAGAGATGTCTTCCAATTTCAACTCTTCTGTGAATATGGGATTCACTAAGCTTACGGTTCTAAATTTAAGGGAAAGCTCCAGGCTACTGAAACTAGCTAATAAATGAAAGAAGAAATTTTCCCTTGGAAATGTATTCCATATAGGCCATAATTGTAGTAATAAACTCAATCATATGAATTTAGTTTCAGAATCAGTTGAATCTTGTTGTGGAAAAATTTTCCATGCTTAAGTAAAGTAAAATCTAAAAAACATATTTATACTAAAGGAGCGGAACTTGTCAATCCAGAAAAAAGAAAAACAAAACACTTCATCTGAGAGTTTGAAAAGAAAGCTCTGGAAAAACAGAATTGATAGAAAGAGACAGTGGGGTAAAAAAGGATGCCCGAGAACTCCAGTACATGTACTGCAGTGGAATCTTGGATCCTCAGAGCAGTAGCTTTGCTTCAGGTAAGCAGCACTTACACAGCAGTGTTAAATGGTGTTATGGTGCAGATTATGCACTGAAAGCAAGATCACCCTTTGTTTCCTTACCCATGAGAAGTTTTAATATCTATTTTCTGTGAGTGTTAATGCAGTGTCATGCATGTCACAATAGAAACAGGTCTGCAGGGGGGACTCCAGCACTGAATATTCAAATACTACAATAAATAAGAGCCTAAAGGGTTTAATGAGTGCATAAAGAATCTCAGTCATAGTAGCATGCTATTGACCTAGGAGAGTAACAGCCGTGGACAGTATAGGAGGAGAAAAAAGCTGAAACAGACTGCAAGTAATTGAGGATACTAAAAATCAGGCCAGCTGGAAGGAATCCTTTTTTGCTTTCTTCTTAAAAGGGAAAAATTCAATTTCCATTGAAGATAAACATTGATGGGAATTGGATCACACCAAACACATAAGTGGGTAAAAGGAAATGACCCACTAACATAAATGCTAAATCAGAGAAAGACAGAAACCACACAGCATGTGCTATCCTGCCAAAAATTAAAAAAAAAAATATATTAAAAAAAATTTAATTGGAGGGGGAAAACAGGTTAGGAGGAGGAAGGGCAGCTTCCACGAAGTCCTGGAACTGATGGTTCTTACAGCAGCAGCAATCCAAGGCACAGCAAGATGAAGACAGCCTCCAGAAGGGAGACTTCAGTACACCTGGAAAAATCACAGAGGAGAGATATCTAAGGGAAATAGGACCTGGATGTTCCTTCAACAAACCAATATGTAGGACATAAGTGTAAACTATCTCAGGGGCAGTGAAGAATGGGAAATATAAGAACAGACCAACTTAACAAAATCTTCAATGACTGGAAGCTCACAGAAAATCTTTTTAAAAAATTAGTAAAATAAAGCACAAATGTATAAGAAGAGAAACAGAAAAGCCAATGCATAAAGTCAGATGTAGCAAGAAAGGGATAGTTATAAAAAGCATGCTGGAAGTCCTTTAGCCATACAAGGTTGGGAAAAGAGTTTTCTGCTTTTCAGCACAGGGAAAGCTACAGATGATGACAACAAAAAAGTTTAGTGTTTATTGACTCTTTTTGCTTCCATCAGCTAGGATCAGATACATACTGACAAAATACCTGGAACAAGGCTGCATCTCAGGTGCTTGCATGAGTTTAGTTGCGTTTGGTGAGACTCATTTTGGTGTATTCTGAGACTGCACTGAAGCATTACCTATTCCTCTATGAGAAATCATGATATTAAGAGGAGATTCTGAAAGATTAAAAGAGGATAAACATGGAGCTTATCTTTAGAAAGCATTGGAAGAGGAAACCAAAGGATATTGGGACCACCTCGCTGAGCTTCAATCCCTAGAAAAGTCTTGAAGAAAAATATCGAAAAATATCAACAGGTCTGTCAAGGATATGTTGGCATGTCAAACTAAATTACCTTTTACAACTGGACGGTGGATGAGAAGAATAGCTATTATATGTCTTCTTAACTTTAAAAGGCTATTGATACTGTCTCACAACATCTTCATAAGTAAACTGAAAAATCTGGTTGGAAGGGGGACTAATTTTAGTTCAGAGACCATACTAGGAGAGAAGTTATCAGTCATTTGTTGCAAAATGGAAGGATGTATTGCACATACGCTAGAGCAATCTTGAAAAAAAGACAAAAGCTGAGCAAAAATTATAAAGAAAATATAGCTCTTGTTAAAAAAAAAAAAGGCAGGCCTGTTTTGTCTGAAGAAGAAAACAGTGAAGGAAACATGGGACAACTTCATGGCTGTAAAATCTGAAAAAGTAGAGGTGCCACGAGAAAAGGAAACAAAATTTTTCTTCTACAGAAGAAGGGCTTAAACTGAAGCAGGACAGCTCCAGCTTGGATGTTAGGGATTGCCAAGGAAGGTGCGGAATCACTCATGTTGCAGATTTACAAGAGCCTTAGACAAGGACACTCAGGTTTAGGCATAACTCATTCTTTGCTCAGGAAAGTCCATTGCAAGCCTGTTTCCTAAAATTTTGAATTCTAGGTGGAAGCAGATGAACTAACATTTGTAAACAAATTTCTCCAACTCTACTTTGTTTCTAAAATTCAGTTTAAATCCATATATAACTTCCGTCTAAGACAGGTCAAACAACATGTCTCCATGTTTGACTGTCACTGCTTTTGCAAAGACCTAGACTACAGTTTAAATATAAGACTTACAGAAACTTTTAATATATTTATTCCCAGAGTTCAGCTGTGAATCCCTACATTCCTTATTTAGTCATCCATAAATCTATCAGATATTTAACTTTCAAAATCAAATGAAGTCTGGAAGTAAGTAAATACAGAGAAGACACTGAAGTCTGAAATAAATACAGAGGTTCAAAGCAGTTCTCTGAAGGAAATTTTTGTTGGGATGACACTGTTTTTGTATATGCATGAATGTCTTTGTGTTTGCATATGTGTATGTGTGTATAAATACACATTTGCGCATGCAAAAAATGTCCAGATGGGAAAAATAACAAGCTATTGAATAAAATTATGCTTTATATAAATTATGTAGTGAAGGATTTAAAATACTCCCGCTTTCTGAACAATCAAAAAATTGATCTGTATCAAGGTCTCTACATTTGCTGTCTAAGACTGTAGTCAACAACAGCAGCTATCATTTGTCAGGAATGCTTATGGCTAAAAGGTTTAGCATTAATGTAGGATATGTTGAAGGACAATTTGAGTGGCGTACTGACACAAGGTTACTTACACTAAGAACTGAAAAATGAGAAGTTTTACAGCCCTAGTTGTAATTGTGTTGGCCTATTTAAATTGTCATGACTGATTTCTTTACAGGTACTGTGAAACTGAGTTAGCACTCTCTCTCAGAAAGGGTCTGAGACACTAAAAGAACATGGTGCTATTCTTTTGACATTTGTTTACAAAATAATTACCTATACTAGAAGGTAACAATTTAAATGACCAACAAAAGAGAGTTGGTTTAGAAGTGGAACAAGATCAACATTTTTCCACCAATGGAAAAACTGATAAATAAGAGGTAATAAAGGATGTATTGTTGAGAGTGGTAAAGGAAGACAGACTACAATTAATGAAGATGGAATATGTCCCAAAGAGAGGCCCAGCAAACTCAAGTGGTCACAGACACCACTCTCATAGGAGCCCCACCCAAGGCAAGTCTATGTCAGGGTCAAATGACCGTCATATTTTCTTGTAGCAGTTGGTGTCTCTCAGTCTAAGCACTAATTCAGACCCACGCTGCTTTATACAAGAGATCTGGTGAGATTGGAAGGTTATTGCTGCAAGCCCTTTTTAAGTGCTTATCAGGAAAATGCAAAATGACTAAATGCATATAGCTTGGAGGGAGCGGGACTATTAATAGAGCCTCTGCCAACTGATAACAGGCATATGAAGACCCTAAAACAAGTAGACAGAAGAATTATTCCGAACCAAAAGGAGAACATTTCTAAGAATGAGGGAGGGAATCAACCGCAACAACTTAAAATAAATCCTTGGAATATCGGTCTCAACAACCAGATCTAAATTTTGGAAAGGAGCCAGGCCTTTGCTTAAACAATTTAACTAAGATGAACTGGTCATATACCTAAAGGTACTAACATATAATGGTCACTAAAAAGGGAATAAATGACAAACATATTCTCCGTCCCCTAATACCTCATTCTCTGCAAAACGATTTTCATACTTGAAGTCAATATGGTGTGGTCACGCCATGCTCTCCAGTTGGCTATTGTTCTTTATAAATATGTTTGTGCTGCACACTGACTACTGCAGATTAGCTACTGAAAGGACACCTAGTGGAAGTAAATAAGTGTGTCTAAAAACTGCTGGGACTGTTGAAGGTAGTTATAATTGTCACAGGAATTGCTGAACTATTACAGGTTGAATCTGCAATGTAACATATGAATTTATGTGTCAAATAGCACTACTTGTATTTTCTTAAAAATTACAATCAATATTCTTAAAAGTACATTTTAAAACCTGAAATTTACACTTAACTTCCTCAAAACTCAGATAATAGTTTTTTAAACAAAAGATGCACATTACTGCGTATCACAGAAGATTATGCATTTTAATTGTCCTGAATCTCCACTGTATCCATTTTAGGAATATCAGATAGCCAAAAAGAACTCACTACAGATATGTTTTGCTTGATATTCAAGTCAAATTTCATCTTGGGCATCATCATTCCTTGGGTCCTCCATTGTGCCACTCTAAAATATCTTAAGCAATTCCTTCCCTTCTCGTCTTTCTCTCCTATGAAGAGAAACAGCCAAAGAATATAAATTGTACACATTTGAGCTAATTTTACTCTTTTTTTTCTTTGTCCATCCAACTTTATAGTCTTGCTTGTGTTTATCCCAAACCCCTTAATATGTACTAATGCCCTTGTGACCAGGAGATGCCCACATCAGAAAGCTCCATTCCAGATGGAGTCATGCTGGTCTCATGCAGAGAGGGATTATAACCTTCCTGTGTAGTGACATGCTGCCTCTGGGCAAACAGACCAAAATCCACACTTGGTTTTCTTGTTTATGTCAACATATCATATTACAGGCATGGAACAATTTGCTGACCACTGTCCCACTTCGATTATTGTTTTTATGTTCTCTTTTCTAGGTTGCTCATTTCTATTGAATACCAGTTCCTTTGTATTAATTTTCCCTGACTGAATTAGTGCAGATTTACTAGGCTATTTTTCCAGAAATGTTTTTTTATCCAATTTTATAACATCTCTGTATGCCACTGTCGGTTCTCTGTCCTCAGTGTTTATAGCAGCTCCCAGTTTAGTGCCATCCTTTGATTTAAAAAGCCACAAACAAACAATTTTTGCTCTTCTATCCTCTTTCATCACAACAAAGATGGAAACACTGGGATGGATATTTTTTGTTTGCTTTTTTAGGTGACTTCCTACCAAAGTTTTTGCTTAAAAAAACAGATTTTGCTGTATTTCTCTACAACTACAAGAAAGATCGTGATGCCCACGAAGGATATGGCAGCTTCTGCCCTTACCCAAACATTAACAACCCTTCCTCATGCAGCTCTGTTTCCACGGCTCACCTCTTCTCCACTTCACCCATCCGAAGCTCCAGCCTGCTCTCGTCTTAAAATGGCGTGTAGTTTCCTTCCTTTACTATAAACAATGCTAACTGTAACCTTAGTTTCATGATGTAAACATTTAAAAATAAGAATGAAGGGAACACAAACGATGTGTTCAATTAGGTAATTTGGGGATTAAATTAAATGAAATCTCACAAAACATTGAACATGCAACATTTCAGCATAATGAAGTCTGGCTTTGCTTGTTTTCCTTTTATCTCATCCCTTTAAAAAAAGGAGACAATGGATTTGAGAAACTCTGACAGAAGAGCAGTAAAGGCAGATATTATTGCTTGTGAATCTGAAAGAAACCAAAAGTAAAGCTCAGAGGAAGGGACCATAATACTCAAGTATGTGCTCAAAGGCAAAGAGTGGCACTCTGTAAACTGCAGGATGCTGGAGGTTAGGCAACCAACTACCACAGTTGACATGGGAGGCTCCTGCTATCAATGTCAGGTCCTGCAATGTTGTCAGCTTGTAAAATACCCTGCAGCCTGCCAAAGTCTCTTCAACCTGGCATTTCTTTTATACTAAAATATATTTTATAAGTAAGAAACAAACTAATAGATATTATTCTCCAGGCAAAGCCAAAAAATATATATACACTGTGCATAATAAGGAATAGTAACAGGAAGAAGTAGTAAAGAGTAGTAAAGGAAAAATAACGTCCATTAAAAAATACTTCTGTTTATCTCTGCAGTCCACCTGTAAGTTTTGGTCAACTATACTCCTTCAAATGGACTTTTTTTTCTGTTCTAAAAAACAATTCTAGAGACGATTTTCATGGTTAAATCCCTAATCTGGATTTTGCTCTTGTGAACTCTTCAGCAACAGAAGAAACTCAAACTGTCTTCAAATTTGGAAGAATTCTTTTTATGTGCATCTGAAAATTCACATTTGGCTTTCATTGTGTCGTGTGCCAGACAGCTACAAAAACAAAACATAGCCTTGTACAGCTTTAATCAACACTTTAAACTTTGAACCTCTCTTATCCTAAAAGATGGTGATTCTTTTGGCTTTTCAAGCAAGCCCATTTCCTTCTGGCATACAGCAAACACAGGCAATACAGTCGTTGCTTGACTTTCACATCATACTTAACCAGGCATTTTGAAAACGTGTCATTAACAGCATCAAATAGGGAGTTCAAAGTATCTACAGGTATTACATCTATGCCAAGCTTCTTTGCCAATTTAGTGATTTTAAAATTGTGTTTTCCCATTTCCTAAAGCCTACTGAGAAAAGATGGGCGTTATCCCATTATTTCATGAAAAACACAGAAACAGCATAGGAAAAAATGCATGAAACTTTCAGTGCAATATCCCACGCACAAAATAAATTCAACTACAGATTTTTTCCATGTCTTTATCGATATAATACTGCTTGTCACTTTTACTCAGGCTTAGTACAAAGCAACAACAAATTAAAGAGATGCTTTTAATGGGACGTTGATATCTTAAGGAAACCTACCTTGAAAGAAACTTTTGACTCGGAGATAGCTGACACTGAGGCGCAAGACGGAAAGTTTGTCCAGTTTTGATACAATGTCAGGTGGAAAAGGCAGGAGGCTGGCCAGATGGTCCAGTTCCGCATTCAGACGGTCCCTGTGTCTCTTCGAAGGGTTCGATTTTTCATTCCCGACTGCAGGCCTTCTGTGGTGGAGAACACATTTTCGATTACCCGTTTTACTTCCAGGTAGTACAACCAGAGACTGAGATGCTGTATGCAATTAGTTGATAACAGGAATACTCCACTTAGCTTCTATGGAAATCTTTAAAGTTTCTGTCTCCTGCCAAAAAGAGATTTACTATTCTGCATTTGCCGTGGTGCAAAGACATGGACATTGGATTCTCTTTTCACATCTGCCCAGTGAAAAACACATGGTATCTCTTGCTCAGGACCCTCTGACCTTAGGGGAGTGGGTACTCTCTTACTGTTCTGGTCAATACCAGAAAAACAATTTCTCTTCTATGTTGTACAAATAAGGGGCAGACCAGCAGAAGAAAATTACTAATGCATGAACCCATTCAATACCCCACTGTATTCATCCAAAGCATCTTAGTTCCCTCCATGTAATGACTCAAAGTTAACCTGTGGGTCAGTAGATAATTAAGAAAAGAGCCGATCTTTAGACATGATTTTAAAAAGTGTGGGAGGCAAGGTAAAGAGCTGTTCTTTCATCAGGCTCCAAAATCCTGTGTACATTCTCACATTTACCTTCCTACAGCAGAAATAACAGAGATAAGAATTTGGTTTCTCTCTTAAGAATGTTGATATTCCTTGCAAAACATAAAGACCTATGTTACTCAGCTTTCTAGGCCAAGCACTCCTAATTCATCCCCATTTTGTGTTCCTCTCGTGCAATGTACAATAATAGATAACTTAGAAAAGCTGTTGTGAAAATTTGTTAAGATGAAATACATCACAAATGAGGAACCTCAATTTTGGAGTGTCTGCTGATATTCTCACAGAACATGTAATATATTGTTCTCAAGAGGGAGAAGAGGAAAAGCTGATGCACTTGCAAACAGAAATGGGAATATTATTTCCAGCATAACAGTGAGAGGTGCTAGGTGTTGAAGCACAGACTTATCTATTAAACAAGAAGACCTGAGCAGAAATTTGAGAAGGTGGTTCCTTTCAGTAGACAGCTATTGCTGGACCCAGCAGTAGCCAAAAGCCACAGGACAATGGAGCTATAAACTACACTGATCTATGATCTCAGAGGGAGTGCAGCAGCCTCCTATAGTTGACCTGGCATGTCCCAGGAACTTTGGGCTCTGTCAGCTGGACCTCCACTCTGGTAATGCCCTTGTTCAAGTTCTTATTGTAGTACAGAGATGTGTTCCTCCTGAGGTACCTTCTCCTGAATAAGAGACATTGAGAGAAAAATCAGGGAGGGAAGGACGGAAAAATACTTAAGTTTTGGGAATGGTAGACAAGAAAAATATGGTTGTGCTAACAGTTTCCACTTTCACCTCAACAAAGCCAAGGATCATGTTATGTAGCTAGCTGGCACTCCAGTGGAGTATGACAGTAAAACTAATTATTTGTTGCACTTTACTACTGCATTTCCATGCTTCACACGTTTACTGCATTCTTCAATCATAATTTTCATTTTGAGCATTAGTATTTCACAAAGTGGCTAATGTGTTAAATTATAGAAGTATTAATTTATCATAACTGAGATCCTAAAAAATCATGCTTATTAAAAAATCGTGCAATTAGTAAAACAAAAATCAATGTTTTGTATGTGTGATTGCTGCTAATTGAAAACCTCTTAAAGTAAATTAGTTATGAAAAATTCATTACTACTTTTGAGAGCCTCACTTCATTTTAAGAGGACAGCATCAATGGACAGAGTGAATGAAAAAAAATATCTGAGGTAGATGTCAGTGAATATATATCTAATTTCTGGTTTTTCATTCAAAATCGCCAATACTGAAATGTGGCTCTTCAATAACTTAATGAGTTGCTCTCAAAGATATGGAGAAGACTTCATTGATTTGGATCAATGAACAACTTTTCACCACTGGAGAGCAAATTTGCAACAAATAAAGTAATCAACAAAGAATGAATACTTTTTTTTTACTTTTTCTGAGCTAACTATTTTTTGTGGTATACCCTGAAGCTCAGCCATCCTATGACACCAGAATGATGTCTGACCTGTGAGAGCAGTAATATTGTGGGAAAATATCTACAGCTGAGCAGAAACTAAAGCACATAAGTTTTTGCTAATTGGTCTTTATGTCTGACAAACCAGCTGAAGCAAGGAAGCAATTTAGGACAGAAAAAATTAATTTTAATAAGGAAAATTAAACTGATGAGTTCTAAAGGTAAAAATCTTCAAGAATAACATGGGATAGAAATAGAAGTTGTTCAAGCCTACTTATCGCATAAAATAGTGACTGCTTTATGCCAGAGAGGAATGGTTTGAGGCAATTAGGTGGGCTGCCTTTGTACTGCCTGAAAGAAATAGTTTTCTGGAGGCTGCAGGGAATGGTGTAAAAAGACCACGGGAGAAAGTTCAGGACAAAGTCTTCCTGAAAACTCAAGGAAATGATTCAGTAAGGGAGTGAATCCAAACAAACAGGGGTTTGATGTAAATTGTAATTAGGTGCCAAGTGGATGCAATTTAAAACAATGCCAGTGAGTTCCATGCAAAGGCTAGCTTAGCTTAGCTAGCCATAAACAGAAAGGGACAAGCAGGGACATTTTTCAGTGGGCTGCTTTGAGGCAAATGGAAATTCTGGCCTTTATTTTGGGCTGAAAGTAGATGGTGCTTGTTGTGTTTGTGTTAAACTCAGGATTGTAAAACTGTAAACAGAGATGTAGCACTCACTCCGATATCTCATTTACTCTGCTTTCCATACAACACTACTGCAGTAGAGTAGCACATGTAATTAAAAAAACAAAGCTGGCTTTCCCTTCCTTGCATTGTTAAAACGCCTAAATCCTGCCCTGCAGTAACAAGTACTTGTACCTGCACAGAACGCACACTACCAGTCCCCGTGTGGTGGGAGCTGAGTGCAGCAGCTGGTGCAGAGGACATTTTCTGTTTCGGTGGTACACGAGGCATTGAGCCATTTGCGCATTAATGATTCAGTGTGCCCATGACACACAGACCGCCACTAGTGTAAACCAGTTTGGTGAGCTTGCAGAGGAATTTCCTGCAACTGCAGCTCTGTCTGCTGCTCCCTACCCTCTGCGGGAGCCCTGCCCTGTTAATGAAAAGTTCACTCTCATTAAGTTTTTTAAGTATGCCTAAGTGTTAAACCTGCAGATTATCTGAAATGAGAAAAATCTAACCATTTACTGTGACAGCATGGTTTTAGTAAGAAAGGAAAGGGAAGAGAGAGACCAGGAAATGCAACAGATAGGCTAAATGCAAAGTAACAGCAAGATGGTGATCATGAACATAGTGACCAGCACCCACAGCCACCGAGCTGTGCTTTTGTACATTGCATAGAAATCCTTGCAGAGTTGAGCTCCAGTGCCAGCTGTATATGTGCAGGTGATCACCATCTCCTACGAACCAAAAGGACTGAATGAGAGAAAGCTGTTCGAGGGAAAGGGGGCCCTTTGCCTCCTTCTATCTCTTCTGCCTCTTCACAGTAAGGAAAGACAGAACTAATGGTCAAGAAGATGCCACACTGGCAGAGCAGATGAGAGGTGGAATAGTGTGATACCAAGTAAGAGGAAGGGCTATGCCACAGAGGACCTTAAAATGAGAACTAGGAAGCTGGAGAAAGCTGCACCTCCCAAAGTCTCTGTTTACCCTGTCACAGGTATGGTTCTGACTGAAGTGGGCAGTATGGACCAGTTATAGATACACTCAGAGCTTAGGCAGCTATAGCTTGCCTTTAAAGAGCCATAAAATATCACAAGAAAGGTTTTGTGGAGGAAGAGGGTTTCATAAGATGCCAGAGTTTGAGATGAAGAAGTGGCTGAGGTTCCCAAATGGGAACTGTCCTGAAGCATTGCCTTAGCATTTCTAAGTACTAATTTCAGCACAGTGATTTTAGCTTGAGGTTAAAACACAAGATCTCTTTAATTTCCAGATGCTTGAATTACCAGTAAAATGTTAGATTTCCACAGGAAATAAACACTTGGTAGAGAATGTTTCCTTTAGTCAAAATGCCGGCTGTCTGGCTGAAAGGCATATCTTATGGAAAATTTTTCAATCAGTCTGACCTCCAGGTGTTTGAACCGTGTCCATAAAAACCAAAATTCTTTAGTGTAGACCACATCTAATGGGGCTCATTTGGAAGTTTTCTGGGACAAAAGGAGAACAGTTAGGGTTTTTAATTTATTTGCATGTGTAAAAGTAGAACTTGAACCTGAGGTATTGTCTGAAGAATGGCAACCTAATGAAGATAGTTCTGCTAGTTCTGTCTAGAGAAGAGAAACATTTTAGTTCCTCTCAGTAAAACCAATTTTCCACACATTCTGCCTGAGTCTTGTGGGTCTCTGCATTCTCTCATGGAACTTCTTCATACATTTTCATCACTGTTCTGTAAAACTACCTCAGAATAGAATTTCTGTGCCTGAAAAATATTAATGAACATAATGAAAAATATCATTCTGTGATATCCTGGATTAAAAACCAGCTGCAGGATCACCACCTAGATTGATCACAAAAAGTTGATGTAGAGTTAGAGAGACAGCCTTATGGGATGCACTGTGTATGGGTAAATATAAACATCCCACTTGTTCTGCAGAAGGGAGAGCTGCATCTCTGTCTTTTAAATCCTGACCTTTGAAAGGACTCATCCATGGATCCCTACTAAGATCCAAGTATCTTGCTCAGACTGAGACACCTGAGCTCACTTATTCCTGTGTTAAGAGACAGTTAAATTCTAGAGATTATTCATGTTAAAAAGAGAGGAATCATCACTAGGACTGGCCAAAGAATATCCATACACTTTCGTTCCTGTGAAAAATTAGGTTTTACAACTGAACAATACTCATCCCAAAGCAGGTGGCTATATCTGCTTTGATTCATTATTAGAATGACAGAGGGTAAGTAGAACAAGGCTGAGGAGAATGTGCTGTGCTATGAAATCAAACAGGAGAAAAAAGTTGTAACAAAGATGGTATGACATGAATCAAAACCATGGTTAAATATGCTGCTCAATTAATAGTTTTCATCTACTCTTCTCATCATCATGGCCGGGCTTCGCGATTGAAGATTTGAGGAGGGCTCTATCCACGTTTGTTACAAGTGCACTGGTGGCTAAAGAGGCCAATACGAGACAGGCACATCTGGTTTCAAAAGGCACAGCAGAAAGACTCCTTAGGTGGTATATTCTGCAAGGCATGATTCTTTCTGCGTTGTCTTTTCTCCTCAAGAGTGATCCTGCGTGTGTTCTCAAAGGAAGCAGCAGCGTTATAGATGGTGTGTCTCCAGACTTCCCGATTGGAGGCCAGAGTAGACCAGTTATGTTGATCAATATGGCCAAGGCTGAGATGTTGTTTCAGGGAGTCCTTGTATTTCCTCTTCGGGGCTCCTCTCTTGCAGCAGCCGGTGGCAAGTTCACCATAAAGCAGGATCTTAGGGAGGCAGTGGTCCTTCATCCTTGAGACGTGTCCTGCCCAGCGCAGCTGTGTTCTCAGCAACTTAAGGCAGCGTAACAGTAAGGATATCTTGGAGTCCTGAGATGTTATTAAAACCAGTAGGACTGAAGGACATAGACTGCAAAAGGAGCTCTGTTTGCCAGTCTGTCTGGGGCATTCAGAGCCTCTTTAGATGAAAATAAGTCCCTGAGTGAGGGAATAAGCACAGGAAAGGCTTACCAGAGACTAAGCCCACAAACAGATAAGGTTTGAGGAAGAGAGCAGTGTCGCTAGGAACTGAGAAATCATCCTCAGCAAGTGGTAACTAACCACAGAAAACAGACTGCTGTTTCCAGTGTGGGAGCTCAGTACTCTAATAATCCAAATATTTTCCTTTGTTTTAACCAAGACCATGTTTCTTAATCAAAAGCTCATGCTCAGGTACCTGCACTGCAATGTCATAGCAAAGCTATTTTCAAGGTAGCATTACTTGCAGTGGTTCCCAAGAGAGAAACTTGGTTCTGTCAAAGTGAGTGAGAATTTGCTTCTGAGTTTATTGAAGTCAGAACTTCAAAAAAGGCTAATGAGGTCATTTCTGTCATTTTTTAGCAGTTAGTTTTCTTAGTCATTGCACTTATCTAGAAGTCATCTTCAAGAGAAGTTCTAGCTAGATGTAAACTCCAAACATAAATCTGAATGTTTACCAAAGCAACTGCAACTTTCCTTCCTTACAAAAGTAATGATCCATAAACAGTTTTCACAGAGGTAATTTCATGTACTGAAGTGGTTCCACACCTCATGCAGTTGTTATAAAATTAAATATCCATGTCCATATTTAAGAGTAGTGCAGAAATCTTACATACATTTTGGATTCAACACTCAGGATTTTTGTAGGAAGAATTCTTTCCTTATGTCATTATCTTTATCTATTGAAATTGTCACCTATGATATATTTTGCAATAAAAGAAATATTTTTTTTAATTTGGAAGAAGTGGTTCATGAGCAAATACTGCCCAAAATCCAAACAATATCAACAGATGTCATTAAAACATTCAGAGAAACTCCTCTTTGACTTCAGACCAATATATACAATTTTAAGCCAAGTGGGTTATTTTTAGAAGTTCTGAACAACCGAAAATAGGGAAATCTATTTTAGTTACCTTCTCATCCTTAAATTGTCTGTGAAGGCCACCAGCGCCAGTTCATAATTGTAACACAGTAAAATCGTGTGTTTTGTAATCATAGAATCAAGTGTAACACAGAAGATGTGGGATGATTATACTAAAAGCTTCATTTCACAGAGCGGTTTATGGCATCTGGAAATCATTTTACATTTGAGTGATAGCAACCTTTTTTCCCCTCCCATTTCAAGCATCTTGTAGTAACAAATTCCCATTGCATTTTTTCTTCTTCTGCTTTGCCTTCACACATGCAATTTCTGTCTCCCATTTTTTTCTCATGAAAGTGATCCCATAGTAAATAGTGGTTTGAAAATTATGTGTTCTTTATGCAAAAAGTGAATCACAAGTCTGCTCTTTCAGTTGGCTGAACTGACCCACTTTCTGGGCTCACACATTTTGGACTTAGCGATGCCCCAAGCAAGGCTAAGCCAAGGAAAAGGGAAGGGGGGAGCGCAGTACCAGCACACTGGTGCCACTTGACACACTGCTTCTCAGAAAGCTCCTCGAACAGGCTGCAGGGAGCACAGATGTACAAAGGTGGCAGCCACCTCTCCAGCCCATTGCCCAGCTGACATTTAGTCCACCGGTATCTTCTGCCTGTGAAAAAGCACTCCCTCTGCACTCCTCACAGCAGTGTGTTCTGCAGTGCACTGCAGTACACACCATAACCAACACTGGCCTCCTCCTGGCATACCCACTGATGGGTGAGGATGGTTGGACCCATGCTTGGCATCCTTTCTGGAGACAGTCCTAATGATGAAGAGCCAGCCTCCCAGGCAAGGGTTTCTCACTGGAGAGAATAAGACTAGGTCTATCCTGCATCTGCAGACCATAGGAGGAAGGGAACCCTTCCTCTACCTCATTTCTAGCACAAACATTTGCAGGGAGATGCCCCCGATGAATAGATACTTAACTGTTTCTGAATGGGTTTCCTCCTTTTTCTCCCAGCGTATAGGCATTCCCCTGGAGGAATCATTGTTCTGACACTGAAAAACAAAAGGAATAAGTTTCTTAGTTTAGAGGTTTCTGTGTTTCATCATCATGGCTAGGCTTCACCAATGAAGATTTGGGAATGTGTTTCATAATGCTGGACAAAATTACTGGACCATGAAAGTTCAACCAAGGAAAATGTTTGTTCCTTGAGTGTGACATTCAACAACACTAAGAAGCATGGTGGCATTAGTTAAGATAGAAGCTTAAGGCTAATTCCAATTTCCTACCCTAATAATATTAGAATATTGATGTTTATATTCGATTTTCATTTTTTCAAATTAAGCATACTACGCATGATATAAAATGGGTATAAAATACATCCTGCTTACTGGATGTCCAAACTTTTTTTCCCTTCCAGGCTCATTTTTAAATTCAGCTAAACAAATAAGAATGATTAATACTACCCGTCATCTGCAGGGACAATTTCACAGCTTTTAAAATACACTGGGATTTTCTCTCCGTTACTGACATTGTAAGTAGTAGGATGCAATTATTCAAATCAGCATTTTTCCAGGTTCTCAGATCCTCACTTTTAAAGACTGGAAATATGTCTGTCGGCAGCTCAAGATGTGACACACACTGTTGTGGTTAGCACTAGGACCCAGGGCAGTGCTGATGGAGGTGACAGTTTTCAGACAAAAGTTAGCCTTATTATTGATCTATTTGAGCATGCTAGCCTTAGAGACATTGCAAGTTCAGAAACAAGTTTTTGCATTCAGTCTGTTTAAATCTTCTGGAGATTAGCTGAATATTGAAGTCTCTTGATTTTCTGTCTGAAAGAATATTTTAGTCATGCTGAGTGCTGTTCAACAGTGGGTTCAGGCTACCAGAGAGGTTAGTGTATCTCAAGATAGCTCAAGAGTAATTGCTGCTTTGTGTGAGATGTAAAATTAAGGGGATCTTCTATGTCACTTAATCAATCCCATGCTGCTGAAGACAGATCTATCATGTAATGCAAATCATAAACTTACTGAACTTGATTTAAAAACTGTTTAGAAGAGCCTTCTTTTTCATTGAAGGGCAGCTTTCTAATACCTAGAAACCTTTCGTCTTCCAGCTTAAATTTGTTCATGGTCATTTTATGCCCATTTGTTCTTCTGCCAACATTGTCTTTTAGTTTAAACAGCTCTTCCTCCTCCATTGTGTTTACTCATTGGCATATTTTTAAATATCAGTCATATCTTCAGTCAGCCTTCGTTTTTCTATTCTGGGACAACGAAAACTGTTTTATTTCCCTCTCATGTTACAAACTCTTTATTCTTCCTATCATCTTAGGAGTCTTTGTTTTCTCATTTCAGTCAATCTGTCTAAAACATGGATAAACAGGACCATGCACAGTATATTAAGTTAAATCTAAAAGTATTTCATACATGCATATACATATATATAGAGAGAGAGTAATTGACAAATCACTTATTCTTTATGGGAATTATCTCACTTGATATTTGTGCGCCTACATTTTCCTTTTCCATAGCCATTACCAAATTCATGGCTCACAGTCACCCTGTAGTCATCTAATATACAGAGTCCACCTTCATGTATAATTTCCAACAAATAAATGCACAGTTTAAGGAGGAAATGGGCTCGGGTGCCTAGCCATCCCAATCGTACAATTAATCTCCAGTTTATTTTTTGCTGTGTGAGAATTGTGTCCACTTTTGTGTTGATGGCACAGGCAACAGACCTTGAGATTGGCTTAGCTGGTCAGAGCATGGTGCTAATAGCATCAAGGTCATGGGTTTGATCCCTGTACGGCCCATTTACTTGAAAGTTGGACTTGATCTTTGTGGGTCCCTTCTAACTCAGAACATTCTGTGAAACGAAGTTTATAGGTACACATCTGGTTTAACATGAAATGTCTTAGTAAAAGTGCAACTGTCTCCAAACTGATAGCTGATGAACTCTGCTGTTAGTTTCCCTCCTGATCAGTTGTTTTCCTTTCAGCACAGGCTGTTCACCCAGTTCCTTCCCCCGACCCTTCAATTCATTACTAGTAGTCAGCAGCACAGCATCCTTCTCTAAATTGAGATAGCTAAGGTCTACTCTATTTCCCTCATCTAGAAAATCAATTATTGTGTCAACAAATAGCTATCAGGCTACTACGTCAAAATCATTTAAATCTACATTCCATTTTTACTCCATTACACAACTAACCACAGCTGTTAATGGTTCTTTCCTTGAGAATTCATTCTGAAATGATGCATAATACAGATATCAGACAATTTGCCTTCTCTCAGTTGTAGCTTATGGTGGAAACACCAGTCATTCTCCAGTTGGTGCAGTATCAGGGATAAAGTTCTTTCAGAAATAAACAAAACTACTTTTTTCACTATTACTGAAATTATTTCATGTGACATCAGATTGGTGAACCTCCTGTCTGAAGTCAATGACAGATATGATACAGTGCAATAAATGTTGTTCCAGGTTAAGAAAGTTTTATCCCATGGACTTTGCTAGTCTAATCTGCTAGCTCTTTTTTTTCCCAATAGTCTGACAGTTTTTAAGATTGCATCTACCCTCATGGATTTCTTACTTCAGTGGGAAGCTAAAATGGTGTGAAGATGCCAAAAGAATTGATTCTGTTCCTTGTGAGACCTTACATGAAAAGGTATTTTCTTTGTATTTTTGGTGAATTGAAACTGTCTGGATGTGAGGTACCCACCAAAACTACTCTATCACTTCCCTCCTCAGCAGCACAAAGGAGAGAAAATATAACAGAAGGCTTGTGGGTTGAGATCAGGACAGGCAGAGATCACTCACCAGTTACCTTCATGGGCAAAACAGACTCACCTTGGGGAAATTAGTTTAATTTCTTACCAACCAAACCAGAGCAGGGTAATGACAAATAACCCCAAATCTCAAAATTACCTTCCCCCCACCCTTCCCTTCTTCCTGGGCTCAACTTCATTCCCTATTTTCTCTACCTCCTCCCTCCGCAGTGGCAGAGGGGGATGGGAATGGGGGTTGTGGTCACTTCATCACACTCTGTCTCTGCCTTCTTCCTCCCATGAACTTCTCCAGCGTAAGTCCTTCCCATGGGCTGCAGTTCTCCATGGACTGCTCCAGCATGGGTCCCTCCCATGGGGTACAGTCCTTCAGGAACAGGCTGCTCCAATATGGGTCCTCTGCAGGATCACAAGTCCTGCCAACAAACCTGCTCCAGCGTGGGCTCCTTGCTCCAGAGGTCCTGTTATGAACCAGCTCCAGTGAAGGCTTCCCGTGGTGTCACAGCCTCCTTCACCTCCTCCAGAGTGGGGTCCTCTGTAGGCTGCAGGGGTACAGCCTGCCTCACCATGGTCTTCAACATCAGCTGCAGGGGAATCTCTGCCCCAGCACCTGGAACATCTCCTGTCCCTCCTTCTTCACCGACCATGGTGTCTGCAGGGCCGTTACTCTCACATATTCTTGTTCCTCTCTCTGACTGCTGTTGCGGCTGTGCTGGTTTTTCCCCCTTCTTAAATACGTTATCCCAGAGGTGCTGCCATTGTTGCTGATGTGCTGGGCCTTGGCCAGCACTGGGGCTGTCTTGGACCTGTCAGACACGGGGAAAGCTTCTGGAAGCTTCTCACAGAAGCCACCTGTGTAGACCCCCACTACCAAAACCTTGCCACACAAACTCAACACAATATTGTAATACTTTCGTGTTCTGAGTCCTTCCTGTCCATAATATCAGTCTATGAATCATAGTTCTTGTTTCAAAACAGTGTCACATGCTAGACTTCCCTTCTCTTGCCTTTATGAGCAAAATTAAAAGGAGGGGAAAGGCTTGGAAAGCATAATTCAACTGAAAACTGAAAATTAAGAGTTCATTTGATTTCCCAAAAGGGCCACTTAGTTTTAAACTCCATTCTGGGTGAGTTTATTAATATATGACAGCGAATAGAAATAAATACAAAGACCTCAGTATTCAAACTGAAAACCAGGAAATAAATAACAAACAATATGAGTTAGAATTTATGATGTGCAAAATGCTGGTTAGGAAAGATAAAGGCCCAAAGGAAAATTCACAAGTTGCATCACTAAAGACAAAAGCTAGTGTGCTTTTTAGAAGAATATTATAAAGAAAATAATTCTAAAAAATGTGTACAGTTCTTATTGGATGGAGATGGCTCTATGTTAGATCTACATAAAAGGTAAGAGGATATATCAATAGATTTTCTTCTAGTCTCTGAAACAAAGGAGAATCATGAACTCCCATCAAACAAGAATAAACCATGCACTCTTCAGGCTTTCAACAGGGACTTTCTACAGAATTAGGACAAGGGGTTACCACAGCAACTTGGTACGAAGCACTGCCCCAGCTACTGAACACCAATGTCCTAGATACACATACAGCCAAGAGGTGCTTCTGCTACCACCACTAACGCCAGTAGTGGCACGCAGTTAAAATGAGTCTGAGGATGCACATATGGGAACAAAGTCAGAAGGTTCATGGCAAATGGTCCTAAAAATACATCTGAAAACAGCACTTGAATTTGTTGAGCTGCACAGATCCATAAACCAAGAAAACATATATTTTATAAACTGGAGAAGAGCATGTATTCACTGTCCTACCTGGACACCTTTTCTGATCACCTGTGAGCTCTGCTCTCCACCAGTAGGACAGAACAGCCCATCTCCACCACTGGAGGAGGCTGGGGGCTCCTTCCCCTGCCATCCCACTGGTCTCACATGTGAATGAGAAACAGGAAGAAGTTGGGTGGACGGCACTCAGCTGCTCAGAACAATTGTGCTCTTTTCATTTTCTTTCTCCCTTTAACACTTGCGAGTTCTCACATTGTGTCCATGTGTTTGAGGCAGGATGAAGAAGAACCCAAAGCAGCAACCTCCCACCACTCCAGCAGCAGGAAAAGGGGCTTACAAGCTTGAGGAGCTTCAGGAGGAGGAAAGGGCAGATGTGGGCCATGATCATTCACTTTTGTCAGATGCTTCTAATCACTGCTGACATTAATCTCTGAACGCTGGAGAAAACCAAAGGACTGAAAGACAGCTGCAATATGATAATCTTCAGAGAAGGCAAAATTATAACTATCCAGCTAACTGCTGGATGGCAAGACTGACATCCATCTCAAGCAAAATACCAGAAAAGTTGATAAGAAAAATGAATGACATCACTTAGCAGAATTCTATGGAATATCATGCTTTTTGGAGTGAAACTAGCTCACTGAGAGGTTATCATCTCTAGCTGACATAGGAATTCACTTGTATTAGTAAGTAATTTAAGTTGGCAGCATAACATTCTGCTTTTAAAAGCCACAATGAAGTATTGCAATGCACAGTTTCAACGAGTATATAATCTGTCAAGTGATAGATTAAAACAAGTGCAAACACTTGCATCTCACAATAGGGAATAAAAGTCATTGCTACTGGATAGGGACTGCATCCTGAAATGCGAATGATTCTTGAAAAGAATTAGGGATCAAAGTGAAAAATGAATACAATCCACAGCCTGAGCTGCCAGGGAGGATCTGCTGCACAGGCAGCTAATGCAGTTGCTGACCTGAGTGAAGTGATTTTACCTCTGTTTACAGATATGATGAGACTGATGCTGGAACAGTGCGTACAGTTCCCATATAAGTGTTTTCAAATAATGCTAGAAATTGGAAAGGGTGAATAAAGAAGCTAAAATAAATACTTGCAGGCTGAAGAAATTGCCTTGCATAGAAAAAAGATTTAGGTGACTTGAGTAGAGCAAAGTACTTTCAGGTGAAGATATGACCGCTGAATTATTTTAACCTGAAACAGAGCAAGCACTTAGAAAGTGAAGCTGAAGCCAGATACATCCAAATAATAAATAAAGCATTAATCAGTAATATCATGAGCATTTAAGCTCTGGGATGAGGTACAAAGGATTTAATGGAAACTGTTGTCTTGAAACCATGGTTAGATATCTTTTTGTAATTTGCACTTTATCCTAACAGAAGTTATGCATAAATTAAATAGAAGCAGTTGAACTGAACGCAGGCATACTCAGGAAAAATAAGAATATTTGGTAGCTTTGGTAGCTATAGGAGCTCAAATTACATTGTCTAATAATCTCTCTCCTTTCACTAAATTTTGTGAATCATTTCCTGCCTGAATGTGATCACATACGATGCATTCAATGCCTGAACTACAAAAAAGAGCTGTGTAGACCACAGCTTCAAAGTCACACAGGTTTTTAAGAGGCAGCCTGGGAGTGAGGAGGTCGTGTTGTCATCCCTACCGCACTGCACACCACAGCACAGTTTCACCTACAAAGTAGGAAGGGGATGGGGATGGAGTGTGGCTTGACTTTTTGCGGGATTATATGTTTCTACCTTGAGAAGAGCAGCTCTGGAAAAAGACTTCCACTCACGATGGCTCATCAACAGGACAGAAATCTATCTGCCTGCTGTCACTAAATTAATAGTGATTAGCATGTTTCTGCCAAGTTTTCTGCTTCTAATGAATGATCATGTTTTAGGAGAAAATATGATAACAGTTTTGGGTATATCTTTGCAAATAGCACGCAGTACTGTTTCTAGTTGAAGCAACCCCACTTAAAAACTGGAGCGAAGAATGATTAAAGGTTGTGAAAACAAGCCCTGTACTCAGTGTCCAGGAGCTCCAACTGTTTGGGTTATCGTGAAGAACAGCAACAGAGAACTTCCGCACAATAAGTAACTACATTACGTAAGAAACAAACATTTCGTGACAAGAAACAAACATTTCTAGCAAGATCCAATTTACTGAATTTGCGGTTAATTAAATTCAAGTTACAAATAAATGAGGATAACTATCAAAATAATTTATCCAAGATTGTAGAGAACTCTCCCTCACTGGGCTTTTTTTTCATCAAGAATTTTTTCTAAAGAAAACTATTGGACCTGTGTGGTGAGGAATTTGTTGAAGAATGTCTGATGGTCCAGTTACACATGAGGTTGAAACAAGATCACGGTGGCCATAAAATTTGCTTTTCTGCCTCAATCTTTTCTTCAGTGAAAAAAAGATTAACTCTCAAACACGAAGAGCTGTTAGAAGACTACTAAAAAGGTATTAAATGCTTGATTTACAGAGGGTATTCTGCAAGTATCAGGGATCATACATTGTCTGACAAACATACATAAAATCTCTCTTCAATTTCCTTTAAAGAAAATATGTACAAATTTGGCTATGTTGGGAGCTTCTGAAAAAAAGTTCAGTTTGTGTGTGTTCAGAAGACTCGTTGTAGTTTGACAGTCATCTATAGTTTCTGCCTGAGCCGAGCACACGTCATCCCTTCATTCCTCCTACAAGCATCTGCACTATACATGTGCATCCCCATGCACTTTACATGCCTCCCCTTGGAGCAGCAAAGGCAGCACCAGACTTTCCTTCTTGCTGTTCCTCCCCATCCTAGTGTGTTCTCTCTGCTCCAGCCACTGCCACCCAGAAAAAAAAGGACTCCAGATATAAGACATGGGAACAAGGAGTCGGCCATGGGAAGGACTGAAGTAGCCCAGGACAAGGCAGAGAGGGAACAAAACCAGACAGCTTGTAGTCCTGAGTCTCAGCATCCCTAAGATCTGCAGAAAGACACCGTGCTTCAAAACACTCCAGAAAGGAACCAGTGGGGAGCACTGCTTTTGAATCATTAGGAATTCAAAGTAACCATTCAGAATCTGGAGTTTTCACCAGAAATTAGGTGCCCAACACCTCCTTACTGCAATCACCTTTCCACGCCTCCTGTGGCTCCTTTGCCTTCGCTGCCTGCATTACAAGAAGAAATCTGAGCATGCAGAGCCCTACTCCTGCCCTGCTTAGAGAGCTTAGGGAAGGAATCAGGGCTATGCAGGAGCTGTAGGAATGAGGGCTGCGTGATGCGAGGCACGCGACTACAGCTAGTGACATCAGAGGCACCAGCCCTCGTTTTCTGGGAGCCTTGGTCTGTTCTAAAAGTGATGAGCACTCAGTACTGCAGCTGGAGGCAACCAGCACTGAGCTCTGAATGAGTGTACACCGAAGGCTGCGTCTTCCGAAAAATCATCTCCTGAGTGCCTGGCATTCAGTAAATGAGAATATGTCTTTCAGATTTATCTCTACTAATAAGACCATATGTCTCAGCAGTATAATAAAGATTAATTCAGCTGTGGTTTTGAAGTACTTAAATACTAAAGTCACAATTATCACAGGACAGTCTGTGACAAAATTAATAGCACTGTGTTTGCACAGGATTTGAACAGTGTGTAGTACAGAGACGGAACTACAAGCTGAATGAGGATAATAAAAACAAAATATGCAACTTCTATTTTAGTATGAGATCAAGCTTAGTGCCTATCCACATAGGTGAGAAATTTAACAGTTGGACTTGATGATCTTTATTAATTTATACATTTTATGAATATATGTATGTATGATTTCACATTTCATCTTTAACCCCTAGGCTTCCTAATTTGCAAGTGCTCAATTTTGGAATACGGCATCCCTTTGCTGCAGGATGGGTATGCAGCTACACTTTCAGGAATCTTAAGCAGAACAATAATTTCAAACACTATTCTTCCTTCATAAACAAGTTCATTAGGTGACTAAATTGTCTCATAGGCCCTCCTTTCTTTATATGTTTATATAAGAAAGCCTGAAATTAAGTTCAAGGACACCTTTTTTGAGCTTTGAGGATGTAAATAAATAACATCTTAAAAAAGCTTAGATGCAAGTTTGTTGAGTTTTTAAAGTAATGTTTGAAAAATACAGCTGTTTTTAGAACTTCTAACATGTGCTGTGTCACTTAAGGAAGGATACAGACCATAACACATATAAAACACACACGCACAAAAAGATTGGGCATATGTCTGGTACAATACTTTGTAGTTAGCAGAGTGGTATCTCTTCTACCAGGCTTGACTTTGGTCCTCCACTGTCTTTGCCCCAGACCTTCTGAGGAAAATACAGGATTGCCACAGTGGCTGGGCTACCCTTTCCATAGTAAGGTGTGAGTAGTGATGAAAAGTTTTGCTACAGCTGAGGCATTTAGGTTATTGTCTGAACCATATGGATTATTTGATGATTAACAAGACAGTCAATCTCACATTGCAATCCTACCTTCAGTAGGGATATTAGCATAGCATGTTTCACTTTGTCTCTCAGGAACATAATATCTTTGAGATCTCTGTCCTTCTGTTCTGTTTATCGAAACCTGACTAACAGGTCACAAGAAAAGCAGACGTTGTGAAAGCATATGCATCATTTCCATAACAAATCTGACTAAACCCAGTAAGATAGGTCAATGAAATATTTCTACCATGAATGTGTAGTGTAGCAGGGCCTCAGTTCAGCTGTCTTCCACCTACAGCTAATTCAGGATCTGGGAGCAGCTTTATGCTGGAAACACGGAGCTCAGTACAGGTGAACAACTCAAGTATGCTTGCCAAGTGTATATATAATTTCTCTGATAGGTGTTGCCAGGATTTAGCTCTGTGCTGCCATGACAAGGCTGCTAGAGCTGTTTAGTAAATCAAGTTTATGTAGTTCATTAGCTTGCCTACGATACTCTACGACTCTGAGGGATAAATATCCTTAGATAAAAGGGATAACAGTATCACTCCGAAAGAGTTGTGTCCCTTTTTTTCACAAGACACATGTGGTTGTGCATTGAGTGCTTCTTGGGTTGCTTTATCCTCATGCCCCATTCCCCTGTTCCACCATAAGGTGGTATATGTTTCAGCACCCATACATCACTGTGATGAGTTGAATTCAAAATGTTACTTTGAGTTGCAGAGCCAGCCACAGGTTGCAAATGCAACTATGAACTGTGAAGCTATGCTGGTCCTCCAAACTCTCTTGTAAGTTCACTAGCATTCCTGGTGTTACTTTCCCAACCACCTACGTTTTAATACCCTGCTTGTCATTTCATCAGACTTCAACTGTCTAGAGTTTAGGGTTCTCTTGAAATATTAGAGCGATGGTCTTTGACAAGACTGTTTATCATCCTGCATCCACAAAGCCAGACTAGAAGTATGGTTGTGTTAGGTTTGTGTGGCCAGCTTTTGGTAGTGGGGGGGCTACAGAGGTGGCTTCTGTGAGAACCTGCCAGAAGCTTCCCCCCCATCTGGCAGAGCCAATGCCAGCCAGCTCCAGGATGGACACACTGCTGGCCAAGGCCAAGCCAATCAAATATGGTAGTAGTGTCTCTGTAATAACATATTTAAGAAGGAAAGAAAGTTATTGTGCAGGAGAAATTGAAGCCAGAGAAGAGTGGATTGAGAATATGTGAGAGGAACAACTATTCAGACACAAAGGTCAGTGCAGAAGAGGGGAAGGAGGTGCTTCAGGCACCGGAGCTGAGATTCCCCTGCAGACCACAGTGAGGCAGCTGTCCCCCTGCAGCCCATGGAGGAGACCCATGCCTGAGCAGGTGAATGTCAGAAGGAGGCTGTGACCCCATGGGAAACTTGTGCTAGAGTAGGCTCTACTCCATGGAAAAGGATCCACATTGGAGTAGTTCATGAAGAACTGCAGCCTGTGGGAAGGACTCATGCTGGAGAAGTTCATGAAGAACTGTCTCTCATGGGAGGGACCCCCATGCTGGAGAAGGGGAAAGACTCCCCTCCCTTAGCAGCAGCAGCAGAAACAACCTGTGATGAACTGACCATAACCCCCATTCCCCATCTTCCTGTGCTGCAGGGGTGGAGGGGGAAGGATGGAGGAGTGTGGAGAAGGTGTTTTTAAGATTTGTTTTACTTCTCATTATTCTACTCTGATTTTGATTGGTAATAAGTTCAATTACTATCCAAAGTCTAATCTGTTTTGCCTGTGACAATAATTGGTGAGTGATCTCTCCCTGCCCTTAACTCATGAGCCTTTTGTTATACTTTCTCTCCTCGGTCCAGTTGTGGGGGGGAGTGATGGAGCAGCTTTGGTGGGTACCTAGCATCCAGCCAAGGTCAACCCACCACAGTGGTGAAATTTTGGAGTAAATGCTAATAGCATGATGGGAAACCCTGAGTTATACAAAGAGAGGCTACAGATTAGAGGATTGAATAGATGAGACAGAAGGACAGAAACACTAGGTATCATTTTTAGGAGTTTTCTAGTGTAAAGCCAAAATGGAACTAACTTAAATGGAATTTTTATCAAGAAAGGATTGCTTATCAAAGTCAGGGAGACTCTCCACAGTAGCCAATAAGCTGGTGATCCTCTTTTGCAAGTGTGCCAAGATCCAATTCCAAGTCTTTTAAAAAAGTCTGCCATATACCATAACTGCACTCTCATTGCCCTGATTTCTCTCTTCTTTTCCACAAAAGGTTTCTTAAAAGATTTTAGTTGCACTCCAGTGCAGAACAGAAGTCAAAATATGTGACAGCTCATATCTTTTGAATATATATTTTTCCATATATATAGATCATATATTTGCATTTTTTTCTGTATCACTAGAGACAGTGTGCAAAAAGACAAAAGTGGCTGTCTTTGGCTCAGAGACACAGCCTGTTCTCATAGGAGCCTCTGTGATACCGGGAGAACACAGTATAGCATTCTCTCTAAGAAAAGAAGCAAAAGAGGTTTGGATCTAAGGCCAGCAAAATGGCCTTTATTGCTATAAAAGTTATTATGAAATGTGTGTATGTAGGACAGGAAAGCAGGGAGGAAAACTAATGATAAACCTAGATGTATCATCAGCTTATCGGGAAGGTGCAATACTATTCTTCTCCTGGTTTTGCTCTTCTGTTTTGTTCCTCCCCAGTTATTCAGTGGAAGAAAAAGAGAAATAGAGGATGAAATGCCAAGAGCCTCTTAACAGTGGTTCAGCAGAGCTTAGATATCAGAAGATCCAAAGGAACAAAAAAAAAAAAAAAGAGAAAAGCTTTCAGGGGAAAAAAAAAGAAATTTTTCTTAAAGTATGAGATGGAAAATGGGAATACAGAGAAAAACTGAAATGAAACATGAAATATTTTCTCCTTGAACTCTGAAAGTTAAGTTTGCTTGATGCTTAAATTGATGTTTTTATTATTACCAGTGCAATTCAGTCTTTTAAAATGTTTTTGCTACCAGTTTAAGAAGCACTGCATTTGAAAGAAGCAGGTCACAGTTTGGAAACACACACTGAAAGCCAGGTTGGCGTGCGAGCTGTCAAACTTTTGCTGAGTTCTTGCAAGTCTTCAGTTTAATGACATACATGAAAACCAGAATGGAAACTCAAAAGTTCCTATTCTTTCAGATACCGAATCTGAAAATAAAAGTAAAAATAAAACCTGATGTAGCTATTATTTTTGATATTATAAATGTAGCCAAACAAGTTATCACTGGTTGAAAGTCTGTCTACTTTTGTCTGCTAAGCTGACAAGGCACTACTGGAGCATCTTGGTTTGGATAAGTACTCAAATTTAATCCAGGTTCTTAACTATCAATGTATAAGGCCTGTGCAAACCTCATAAAGTTCAACAAGGCCAAGTGCAAGGTCCTGCATGTGGTTTGGAGCAGTCCCAAGCACAAATAAAGGCTGAGCAGAGAATGGATTGAGACCAGCCCTGGGGAGAAGGACTTCAAGGTGTTTGTGAAAAAGAAGGCCAACATGACCCAACAGTGTGCACTCACAGACCAGAAGGCCAACCACGTCCTGGGCTGCATCAAAAGCAGCGTGATCAGCAGGTCGAGGGAGGTGATTCTTCCCTTCTACTCTGTTGTAGTGAGACCCCACCTGGAGTGTTGTGTCCAGCTCTGGGGCCCCCAAAATAAGAAGCACATGGACCTGTTGGAGCGAGTCCAAGGGAGGCCACAAAGATTAGGTACTGGAGCACCTCTTCTGTGATCACAGGCTGAGAGGGTTGGGATTGTTCAGCCTGGTGCAGAGAAGGCTTCTGGGAGACCTTACAACAGCCTTCCAGCATCTAAAGGGTGCCTACAAGAAAACTGGAGAGGGACTTTTTACAAGGGCATGTAGTGATAAGACAAGGGGTAATGGTTTTAAACTGACAGAGGGTATGTTTAGGTGAGGTATTAGGAAGAAATTCTTTACCGTGAGGGTGGCGAGGCACTGGAACAGGTTGCCTGGAGAAGGTGTGGAGGCCCCACCCTTGGAAGTGTTCAAGGCCAGGCTGGATGGGGCTTTGAGCAACCTCATCTTGTGGAAGGTGTCCCTAGACATGGCAGTGGGGTTGGAACTAGATGATCTTTAAGATCCCTTCCAACTCAATCTGTGATCTATGATTCTGTGTTTTTCTCTCCAGAAACATGAATATCTCCTTTGAAAGCAAAATATTGTATCTATTCCCATTATGTTTTTGACATCTATGGACATATTTACCTTTTCTCGTTTGCTATCTGACAACTGGAACTTTTTATTTTAAATGCTTTTACTGTTTTAGAGACATGTCCAGAGGAAAAAAAATGTTTAAACACATATGCAAGTTACCTATAGTACTACTCTCTTCTAATATTATTTATATCCATTACTATCCTAAAGTAGTTAATAGATAAAAATTAATTCTCATTAATAATCCCAGCGGTGATATTTCTATATGTTCATTAAATTTTTGATCACACATTTTTAGATTATAAAAAATATTAATTTTCATTAAAAAGCCATGGCTGCAAGTATTTCACTTCATATATTTAGGGCAATACATGAGGGAAAATTTGACATCTTGCCTTCAAAGTCCCAGAATTTTATTTGTTGCCAAGATAAAAAAGCACACATTTTATCATAGCACATCCTGTCACAATACCACTTGTCATGAAGCCTTTGCTACCATCCAAGACCATCAGGTACTAATAGAGAAGCTAGTTTAAGATTTACCGATTTACCGAAAAGTAAAAAACAGGCATTTTTCACGGAGAGAAAATCTTAGAGAATCTCCTCAATTGCAGAATAGGGGAGAGCTCTTTTATCAGCTTTTATAGCCTGCCTTCCCTCCCCAGTCCCTCAACATCCATCTATCCCAAGACAGAAAGATTTTGTTAATCCTTGCAAATAGGGCTGAAAAGACCCTCGAGAGATCATACAGAACATCATTCCCTCCTTCACACAGAAGCAGCTGTACCAAAACCATTCAAGAGACTTCAGATCAGAGAAATGTCTTGTGAGCATGAAAGACTTGTCTGTTTTTTCTAGCTAAATCAATTGATTTAATAAAGGAGTGACACATCTTTCTAGTCTTTTACATGCTTAGGCCATCATAGCTGTAACGACACAGCTGTTAAACCACTCCCCAAAGCTGCTTCTAGTGAAGAAGTATAGTTTCTATGAGTACCTCAGAGATTTTATTCCAGAGTTTAGCTTTCACTAAAATCAAAAAATTTTTTCTTAAGTATTTTAACCCAATTTTTCCTTACAACATATAGTTCTATCAAAATTTCTTGCCCTAGCTGACATGAACTTGAACAATAGTTTAAGTTCAACTAACTTTGCAGTTAACCCTATATTTCTAATGATTTTTTACTTCTTTCCCTTTACTCTTCTTATCTTTAGACTAAAAATTTTTCAATTTTTTTTCTTGTAGGTGATGTTTTCTAGACATCTGATCATTCCTTTTACTCTCCTTTGGACTCTTAATTCTGTCTGCATTTCTTTCTCAAGAACCCTGCTCCTAAATGAGGTCCAAGCTAAGGACGTACCTTGGCTGAGCAGGACTAAAAGATTGCTCATGTATCATAGAAAAAACACTCCCATTTTTACACACAATTTTTACAACAGTGCAATGCTACTGACTCATGTGTAGTTTGTGATCCACCAAATTTCCACATCCTTTTCTCCTTAGCCATTACCCATGCTATATTTGAGGACATGATTTACTGTTGACTGAAAATAAACCTTTGCACAAAATCTTACAGACTCACATCCCGCTTGGTTTTCTGGAGGTTGTGACGGTCAAAAATCACTGTGAATTTGACTCATCTTCCAGAGTACCTGAAACCTGTTTCTGATTGTTGACCTCTGCAGGCTAAATGCCCACATGCTCTGGCCCCTCCTTCGGGATGGTCATAAAATAGGGAACAGCTCTGACAGATCCCTGTGGAGACCCAACCTGAATGATAGTCTTCTCAATATACCCCTCAAAAATCTCTGTGCCTGTATCCTTTGCCCACAAAACAACCTTAGCAAATTTTGCTTCTCTATAAATGGCCTGAAACAAGAAGAAAGCACAATGTTTGTGGAAGGATTCCTCATCAGAGGACAAGGAGAGGAAGACTCAATCTGACAAGTGCATCAGGAGTTCTCAGACATCAGAAAAATACATTTTGGAGAAGCAAATCCCTGTGAAAGACAAGGAGGCCGAGAAGAGCTGCTTTCCAAACGATGCTGCCCAGAGTGAGAGGTGAGAGCATAATATCTGGAGTTTCAGCAAAGGAAAAAGTTCAAGAGGCTACTTAGCATCGTGACTCCCAGGGATCTGTATACTACCAAATGTAGCAAACAGTGCCCAGGAAAGCGAGACAATGACCCCAAAACTGCCACGTATTCAACTTCACTCCATCCCATCTCCAGTGTTACAGCAGAGAGAGAAATCCA
Source organism: Manacus vitellinus (assembly GCF_001715985.3). Classification (NCBI taxonomy): domain Eukaryota; kingdom Metazoa; phylum Chordata; class Aves; order Passeriformes; family Pipridae; genus Manacus; species Manacus vitellinus. The sequence goes on along the minus strand of NW_021939256.1, from coordinate 3,148,463 downwards.
GTAACAGTGTTTTTCTACAGTCCCAACAAGTGACAAAATTTTATTTCATGCTAGCACATGTTTTCAGCAAGTAAAACCTACTGAAAAGACCACGACTTAGCATCAATACTAATAAAGTTTAAGAGTAAGGAATAAATATTTAATGTATTTAGTGCATGCACAGATATCGCAGTCGAATACAGAGCAATAGCTCTGGTGCACTGGGCAACACTGCAGTTACAAGACAGATCAAATGCATGGTTGCAAACACCATGTTCTGCAGCCCTAGCTTAATAGATTGCATCACGCAAATTATTTATGCATTGCCTGCAGATGCAGCCTTAATTCAAAACCACAGACAGCATGATCCAACCATCATGCGACAAGTATCCAGGTACAGACAAAATGTTTTGTTCATAGGTGCTCATTTTAATAGATCTTCCACTGACATAGGCTGCTAAGCGCTGCCATCTTGAACAATTTTACACCACCATCCTGCAGTTGCCCTGCCACTGCATACCAGAAGGCACCTATCAGAGTGGAAAGATAAGGTTCAGAAAAAGGTTTTAAAAAGGTAAAACTGCGTTTGTCATGATTGTAGATGCCCACCTGCGTACCTGAGGGTTGCACTTAAGTGAACAGGTCCTACCTGTTGTATGCTGAAATGGTTGTATCACACATTGGCACTAGGGACTTTGGGAGTTCATAAGTATTTGGAGTTCATTTAGTTGGCATTGTTAAGCTGGCATCATTTTGTCCACCCCACTTGTGCAATCCTATAAGTCCATCCATTCAAGTTCTGCAGTTATCTATGTCATATTTGTCATGTTGACAGCAGTACAACATAAACAGAACTCACTATAGAAACCTCGAAGTTCAAGGTTCTGAAGGTAAGTTGAACTAAATCCAAAATGACTGTCAAAAAAGCTCTGTGGGAGATCTGGACTGACAGAGACATATTCCTAAAGCATTTTTGTCTCAGGATGTTCATCTGGTTCCTGACTCTCAGTCAAATTCCTTGTGAAGTACCTTGAAATTTTCATTCTTTGTGCAGACCCAGAAGTCTGCATTACAGTCACCTTCCTCTTAAAAAGAGAAGCATCCACTTGGTACACTTTAGGCTGCATATTTGCTCTCATGTTCACCTCCTTCACTTTGACCTCAAAATGTTTGTAGAAACCCTGGTCTGTAGTTTTCTAGAAGCAATTTGCATAGAGGGCCAACAACAAAACAGCTTCTCTCAAAAGCAGCAACTCCTGCTTCTGCTAGCCAAGTATGGCTGGATTTATTTATATATATATTAGCATATACCTCTGACATATAATATGACACATAAGTCACCTTCTCATATCAGCTGGTAGCTGACAGGAAATTAATTTCTGGGGCAAAGACATTTTTTTTCTTTTCACATGTGGTTGCAGTAGTGACCCGTTCTGAGCACTGGCAAGTGCCAGGCTGCTGCAGAGTCGTCCTGTCCTGCTTGCCATGGCCATGTGGGGACAGTGTCCAGCACCAGTGAGCTGTCATGAACGTGGCAGTTGGGCAGTAACTGTGTGGGAACATTCACATTGGTAAACATCCTGTTGCCTATCTCACGGTCAAACCCACTACGTCTTTGCTCTGCCTGTAGCAGGGAATCAGGCAGGCACTTCCTGCTGTCCAGGTAACCCCGTTCAAGTGGGAGCAGCCAGAGCTGAGCAAAATCTCTCTTGTGCTGCTCAGGCAGATTGGGTTAGCAGCTGATGAATTGTGGTTATCTGAGCTATAGCTTATTCCTCATGGGTAAGCCAACTTAAATTGAAAACATCACCACTCTTCAGCAATGAGTTTGTGTGTGTGGACATGAGTCAAATTAGAAGCAATGTCTGAGTTAGGACTACAGTTACTCCATGGTGAAGACAAGCCCATGTTATCCAAATTCACCCCCTTCCCGGGACTTAACTTCAGTGGTTATTCAAACATTACTGTTAAAAAAAAGCCCTGGCTGACACTTCCTACCCAAACTTGGCAATTCCTTAAATTTTCCTCCAAAATCTGCTTTGTCCTAGCTGTCTCTGGGCACAAAGAGACACTCCCACATCCTTTACATTCCAGTTGGGGCTAATTGAACTCACATGTCAGCATGAGTCAGCAGTAATTACCAGGAATATTAAGGAAAGTTTGGCACTGGACCTTGATAATTCAACAGCAGAGCCCCAATGTTTAGTGGGGTCTCATATTGCATCAACCCCCTTAAATACATGACAGCAAAAGCTATATATCAAGTTCTCAATCTAGTTCAACTATATATGGGCAGTTCCTAGTAACAAAAGCATCTTTACTGTATTTTTTGATACACCTACAGAAAGGAAAATCTAGTGGAAAAATAATTTCTGACTGTTAAATCCTCCTTGCTAGAGTTTAAATTCATTTATACATTAAAACATCAATATTAGACAGGCTGGCTGGTTTTTGTAAGCACTCGCACTGCAAACAGGGCCTAGCAATGCATTTCCTCCTTACAATTCCTGAGCAGAAATCTGAATCGATGGTAAGTTGAGGTAATAACATAACTCCCCCTCCCATGGCTCAGTTGGAATTAAAATCCTGAAACCACAACAAACTGACTTTTCCGTATATGAGAGTTCATTCCCTACCACTCTTCCCCAAACACTCCCCCTCTGTACACCTTCATCCCATGGACTGTGGAACATTGTGCTTCCAGAGCTGAAGACTGGAGACGCTTATACACCAGCCTGGCATAGCCCCTAAAATCCTAGTCCTCTCCTCGAGACCGAAGAATACCCCAATGCACTTTTATGGTCAATTACGGCAAAAAAATAGGTTGTCCCAAACATATGCTGATGCAGGGACACTGTGGATGCGGCGGTGAAAAGCGAGGACTGTCTCTGCCTGGGCTCTCACAGGGGATGACGGCAGGAGCAATGGCATTAAAGTTACTACCAAAAACTTAACTGGTAACTCTTTCTGGATTTTAATATCTACAATATTTTAGGTGCTTTGTTTTTCAAGGAAATAAATTCTTGCTCTTGGTTGCAAATTAACCGAGTGTCTTGCCAGTGAATTCGATCTTGTCAGTCATTAAGTCTCTCCCTTAAATGAAATGATTTAGTCTTAGCCCTGGTTAATAACACTCTCTACGGTTCATATAGGAGAACTGTTTTATTTTATCTGCTGCAAACATATATGCATCAACATTCTTTTCGACAGATTACTTCTGAGCCCAACCAGATCATTCAGTTTTATTTAAATCCAGTCCCGGTTGCCGTTTTGAAATCTCGAACTTACAAACATCAAGCATGTTCTTGGGTTTTTCTGGTTGTTTTTGTTTCTTTTTGTTGCTGTTGTTCTGGTTTAATAATCCATCTCCTAGAAGCTCACTAAATGACGCACAAGCACTATTGGTGCCCTTTTTCAGAAAATAAAGTTTTTTATTTCATATAACTTATGCTATTTGCATTATTCTTTAAGAAATACATAAAACTACAGCTTCACCCAAAGACATACAGAATTCTTGTTTACTAAACAAAGTAACGCAAAGTCAGAAAAAGCACTGGAGCCCGTGCACACGCTTCGTCTTTCCCTCACTGCTTTTTCGCCCTTTGGTGTGTCAAACTGAAACACAACAAGGATTTGTAGCCTCTGAAGTTATAAAACACTGAAAATGATTTTCAGGGCAAGTACTGACTGACCCCAAAGCTAACCCAACCCGTTCAGTGCCAAGCGAGTGCACTTGAGGCTCGAAAGAGGCGATGTGAAACTTTATTTCACTTGTTTTCCCCTCGGAAGGTCTCTCGAGGCGTCGGTGGAAAGGATGTGGCCAAGGTGCCACGGCAGAGCCCTTCGCCGTCTCGGCTTCAGCCCTCGGGACAGCGAGGCACCCCTCGGGCATCATCCACCCGAGGGTCGGCGGACACCGGCATCTCCCGGGGCTCTCGCCTGGGAGCTGCGGACTATCACCGGCGCCCGGGTGGAAGAAACGGGGCTCGTCCTGCGCGGTTACTGTCCCACAGCCGCCGGACACGGCCGGCGAGACTACCGACACCCAGGGGACAGGGTGCTGGTTTAGGGGCGAGGGGCCGGAGCCGCCGGTCCCCCCGGTTCCCCCCGCACAGCTGAAGCCTCAGCTGCCCACCGCGAGCTTTGGATGCAGGACTTACCCCACAGTCCCCTCCACGACCCGAAGGTGCAAAGTTTCTGCGGGCGAGGAGAGAGAAGCCCCCCGGCCGCGCGCAGGGTGAGGTGCGGGAACCGGGCCGAGGGCGCCGGGGGTGGGGGGATGCTCGGCGCCGCTTCCCTTTGATCCAGGTGGCGGGCGGGGCGGCGAGGGACAGGGCGAGCCGCCGGCTGCCCGCTCGCACGCGATCCCAGCCCGCCGCCTCCCCCCGCCGGCGGCAGAGGGCGCTGCGGCGGCGGCACCGGCGGCACCGGAGCCCGGGGCGGGCGGCGGCACGGGAAACCGGGGTCGGCCGGACGGGACCGCGGCGATCAGCGCCGTCCCCGCGTGCTGTTTCCTCCGCTCCGACGAGCGATGGCGGGGGGCTGAGCCGGGACCCGCTCCCCGCGGCCGCGTGCACCTGCCCGCGCCGCCGCGGAGCACGGCTATTCCGAAAAGTTGAAAGGGAAAAATATCGTGCGGGTCCTTCTCCGCCTCCGGGATGTCTGGAGCAATCTCAATCACCTCAGCGTTGGTGTCTCCAGAGGGGGCTTCCCCCTGCCCCCCGGCTTCCCCTCCTCCCTGCCGGGGTCGCTGCGCTCGTCGCCTAGCGCAGTAGCAGCTCAGCTCCTTCGGCATCACCGGTGCCTTCCATGCATTTACCGGCTTGGCCTGGAAGCCGACTAATAGCTGGGATAGTTTTTATAACTGGTAGGGGTTTTGCTTTTTTTCCCAGAACCTTTTGCCAACGGATTTCTGGCTTGTACTGGAAGCGACGGGACCCCAGTCAAGCAGCAAGGCCTTTTGCGAGTGGTGTTAGATGCTGGAGTTTGGTAAGTGTTTGAAGTGGCGCTTGCAGGGAAAGCTTAAGGAGAGGACAGAGAAAACCAGAGCAGGCTGATGAAGAAAGTCCAAGGTAACAAAGTGAAAAACTTTGTTACCTTGCAGGGTGCCAGTCATTAGCAAGGAGATCCAAACTTTCAACTCCCAGCAGACTTCCGGGACTGGTTGCTGTGGGGAGAAACTATCTTCTGCTCCTCACACCTGGACTGCTGAGATGCCCCCTCAGATGCAGATGCACTGGCAGGTACCAGCCATCAGATAGCAGCACCTTGCACTCCCTGCCTGCATCCCAGACACAGTGCCTCAGCTTCTCAGGCCTCATCTGACTGAGATCTATATCCACAAGCAAGCCTTCTGAGAAAGTCCAGTTATCAAGATACAGGTGTCAGGAATATAGAAATATACATATATACACACATATATATTTACTTTCCTATATATATAAATTGGACAGCAAAGAACTCCACTTTTGCTAATCATAAAATAGTTTGGGTTGGAAGGGACCTTCAAAGAACTTCTAGTCCAGCCTACCTGCAATGAGCAGGGACATCTTCAACTAGATCAGGTTGTTCATCCAACCTGACCTTGAACATTTCCATGGATCCAACATCTACCACATCTCTGGGAAACCTGTTTCAGTGTTTCACAACCCACTTTTTGTCCTTATATCTAATCTAAATGACCTGACAGCTGTTCCATCCATATGAAGCTTTGCTTTCAAGTTGCTTGTGGTACAGATTGAATGAAAATGCACTGCATCAATTTACTAGGGAAAAAGAGGAGAGGAACAGGAGTGCTAGAGAGTACATAAGCCTTCTCCTCTCCCTTTCCAGACAGCAGTCAGGAGGATGGTCCCATCTCAATGGTTGGTCTCCATGGTTGTGCACTTGTGTGGCTTCCCAGCTTTCCCAGCTGTTCAGAACTGTCTCTCTCTGCAGTGCCCTACCACCTGACCTCATGATAGCTATTAATTCCTTGGCTTGACAGCTCTTGTCTTGGCTTTAGCAGGGAAACCACATTCTGGCAAACGGACCTACATAATAAGCTTCCATCCCTCTTTTGTCCATATTGTTTAAGGGAAGGCCAGACCCCAGCCCTCCTGTCCTGTGCATAAGGATGGAAGAACCCAGGTCATGGGAACACTATTGTTCCAGAAAAATAGAACCAGTCAGTGTTCTTGATTGCTCTATTACATCTACCCAGACAGAGCCTTGGCTATAAAAATAGATGCAATAATCCACATGGACAGTTGCAATTGTAAACGGCACTCAAAAAGCAAAAACGGAATTCATAGTTTGACACAGACATATCCCCAATCCATCAGAATGTGACATATTGGCAACGTGTCTGTGCCAAACTATGAATGTCGTTATTTACTTTTCCTCCAAATGCTATTTACGATTGTAACCTTCACTGTAAATTAGTGTATCTATTTTATATTGGGTGTTTTCTGAGTGGCTTTGGTATTGTGTGCATTTATTATATTCACAGGACTGATGTAAGTTAGACCAGTTGGGCTACAATAAATCTTCAGGGACTACAGACTGTGCTTATGCTAGGAGTATTTGCCAGCATAACTCTACCAGCAAATCCTATCTGGCAGAGGCAAGGCCTATGTTTGGAAAGAGAAATCAAAGGCCATCAACACTGAATAGCTCTCCACTAGATGGAACAATGGTGCTTCTGCTGCCAGGCCATTGACAGGGAGTGATTTACCCAGAAGAGAATTGGGGGGATGGGGGTGGTGGAGCCCAGAAAGTTCTGGATAATGGTGAGACAGTCATGGGACAGCTATTGTTCATTGCTCCTCCTGGTGAATTCAGTGCCTGAGAGGAGAGCCGGGGAGCTAAGAAGTTTCTTGGTGTGTGAAGACACATCAGAGATCACTGACGAGGCATGAATCGGCTCTGACTTAGAAGCGGTGTCACCACATGGCATTCAGGTCACTCTAACAAATCTTGTAGTGAGCTTGTTTGACTAGAAATGGGGCCCCAAGCTAGCATATGTCCAGCTTGGAATTTGAACTCTTTTGCACCTGTCTACACTGATACATCCAAAGATGGTGGTTCAGATGTTTAATGGGTGCCTATTCCATGTACAGCTGAATGACCCAGCCTACAGAGAAAATATTCATGTTGTATTCTCTTCACTCCCTGGATTTTAAATTTTGTTAAAAGTAATTGCATTTGCCAGGCAAGAATTGTTTTTCATAATTTCATGCTGCTGACTGTTTATACTTATACCAGCTATGTGCAGATCGTTTTTATACAAGTTAGGCTTACTGAACAACCGCCAGATAGTTCTGCTTTCCTTTTTAGATTTTAATTGCTTACTTGCCCAGCATCTATTTTTAAAATGGAACTGTAAATGGAACCGTAAGTTCCATCACTCAACATAGATGCAGGGGGTCAGTGCCCTCCTTACTCGTACTTCGCTCCCTCCTGCAGGAAATGTGGAGGAATTGTTAAGGAAACTTCCCAGTTTGACCATCACTGGCAGTCACACTTATGACACTAGAGACTTCCACTTTTGGTACTGAAGATCCTCCATAGCAGACAGCTCCAGTGAGCTGACTGGAGTCCTGCTTGCCTCCCCACACACCCCACTCACACGCAGACAGACCACGTTTCCGTACCTGGATTTACCTTAACAGAGTCTTAGAAGTCAAGTTCCACGAAGCACTTCATTATCATCACAGAAACATGGCAACACTCAAGATGATCCCACCGGGGAGCCCCCAACCCAAAGAGTCCCTCACTTTTTGTAACCTCACAGTCTTCCCCATGCACCAGTCCCCTCCTTCCTCCTCATTCTTTGCTTCTGCACCCCTCTCTGTGTCCGTCCACCATGATCGGTCTTCATGTCCTTTGTTATCCAAAAGATCAACAATTCCTGGCTCCTGCTGTGTCTCTCAGTGTCCGTTCACCTGGCTGGCATCATCTGTCTTCGAGTCCTTTCTTATCCTAAAGGTTGGCAGTTCATGGCCGCATGTCTCTGGGTCTCACTCAGAGCCCAATCTTCATTTCAATCCACAGCTTACAAGTCAAGCCACCTGCACAGAAGTATTCTTCATCAGAATCTGGGATCTGAGCTGTCAAGACATTTAACAGGCGCAAGCATTTAGGTTCAGGAATGCATTTAGATGTTTCACAGGACTGAAAGTAGAGCTCAGTATTTTGCAGGCCTGAGATCAAAGTTATCAGGACATACTGATTTTATATTAGCACTATGACCATCTATAGACTTACATGCACACATATATGTAGAGACATAGGCTGTAGTACAGTGCACATGGAGTAGGAGGCTAGAGATCCGTGCAGTCTCAACTGTGTTATGCGACCAGGACAGAAGGTTCTCGATAATGCTATGAGATGGCTTATAGGCCCTTCATCCACTTAGTAAATCCATGCCTGAATGGGGTTTCAAAGCAGAAACTTTGAAATATCAATCTTCTTTCTCCTCAAACTCCTTCTGCTTGATGGAAAATGTGTGTTCATTCAGTGGGCTGATTTGAACACTGAACCTAGACTCATTCACACCTTCATTTTCAAGACCGCATGTCATCAATTTCTCACATAACCCCATTTTACTTCTGGAAAATAATTACAGACTTTAGTCTTCATCTGTCTTATGGTCAGCATTATTTCAAGCATCTACCTACTCAGAACATCCATTTTATCTCTAGTATTATAGCTTTTTGAATGTAGATGGCTTCTCTTCTATGTCCTTTTGCTCGTTTTTTAGTATTTCCCATTATTTTTAGACTATTGGGAACGGAGGTGATTGTGTGCAGGAAACTAGCAGGGAGCTGGAAGCTAATGTAATTTTCTTTTTGATCCTTTAAATGACACACAGTATTTGAAAAAAAGAGACAGACATTCTTAATATTCTCATAAACACAAGCATTTCCTCATGAAGCAACACTGGTTGCTTCTTATTCTTTCCATACTGCTTTTCTAAACTCTGAAAGTACAAAACGATTGAAATATATTTGGTCTCCAGATTGCCAGAGCTAGCAATTTCAAACAATTTGAAATTACCTTCTTTTCTTTGAATAGAGTGTTTAAGAACTATCATATGCTATATCAAGGAAACAAAAAAGGCATGTAAGATGTTTGGATAACATTCTTGTTAAACTGTAATTTGTCCTCACCCTACATTTAGCTCCCAATTTAATCAATAGATCCTAATACATGCAGAAGAAGTTAAATCGCAGCTCAAAAGAACATCTTCATGGCCAGGGATTTTGTTTTGGTTTAGTTCGTTGGGTTTTTTTGTTTGTTTGCTGTCTCTCTTCTTTTTTCAAAATTTTTCATGTGGTGCTTAGCTGGTATCGGGTACCTCTCTAAGCTTACATACTTCTAAGGATTGTGTCTATTAACCTCAGCTGACTGTGTTACATAGCAACTAAAATGTCATGGTCTGAGCTACTTTTGCTCAGGTGTCCTACTCCTCAGAGGGCTGCAGATTGGTAAGGCTGTGGTGCTGATATTTCATTAAAGGCTTCCAAATGCTGCAGAGAGGGAAAGAGGAACTTTGGCTGTTGTACTGCTGCTGCTGCCTGTATGCAGGGACTGTTACTTGCTTGCTTGCTTGCTAAGCAAGAAGCTGCTGTGGGAGCTATGAGGGAAAGAAGGCTGAAACTGCAGCTCGATGCCTGGAGTAGCAATAGATCCGATGTGTCAGATAATATCGCTCTGGAAGTGACAGTGATCTCAGAATTGAAACTCAGTCACTTTTATCTTCACTTCCCTGCCAAAGGGAAACTTGACTTGGGGGGCGTGGGAACTGGTGTCTAACACAGAAAGTGTAGATGGGTGTCTGGAGTACAGAAGCACCTTTACAAACCACCAGAGAAAGGGAGATGTAAAAGAAAAACAAAGTGTCTTAAATGCAGAGAGCTCCAAAGATGAATGTGTGTTTATAACAAGATATTTCGTGCATCCTTCTATATCACTGTTTGTATGCTTCTGTGTGCTCCACTTCTGTTTCTAGCAATTCCCCCTACCTTTCTTACATAGGAGTCCATATGAACCTGTGAATTGCAGCAAAATACAAGGAGAAATGTTTGGTTCACTCATATAGAGACTAGAGAAAGAAGAAAAAATGCTTAGAAATCTAAATTCTGACTCTACTTGCCCAATGGGAGTAAGCAGAAAAAAAAGTGTAAGAAAATATTTATAACACATTATGAGATACCAAATATGATTTGTCATATTATTCATTTATTGTAAGAGATCATACAGTCATCTAAACAGACTTGATTTCCTTAAGTATTAAAAGAGGGTGCTAAAGTAACAGTCAGAGCAGAGCTCTTAGAGGTCATTACTGCTTATAAAAATCAATAAATAACTGTATCTTGTCAGTAAAGTTTTAAGTCAGTTCATTCCATATGGTCCATCTTTCCTCAGACAAGTCAGCTGTTAAAAACAAGCAATAAATCATTCCTGTTCTTTTATTTTAATACTGCAAAGAATATTTGTTTTTATAACCAAATTGATTTAAGACTTAGTGTGGCCACAAAATATTCTAAACAGATGTCTAACTTGAAAGACACTAATATGCTTTCTTTCCCTGTAGTTACGGAAATTTGGGGTGGATGCAACCTGAAACCTAGACTTTCATACCCAAAGAAAAATGCTTTCAGAAAATATATATGCTATTATAAACATACTCCAGTGAATAGAAAATATGCCTGCTACACCGCTCTGCAACTGAATTAAAAGCTGTGTCATCAGAGAAGTTGTTACAATAATTAGGATTTATGTGCAGAGGAAATATCACTGTATTAATACATGGACTTCTATTTACATCTATAGATGGCTCAGAGTAGAGAAAATTTTTATTGACACATATATGAATAATGTGATTTATTGCACAGCCCATGAGCATTTATAATTGCATGTAGCACTTCCTCTGGTAAGTATACAAAATGTTTCATCCTGAGAGACACAATAACAGAAGAGCACTAGGTGCTTTTTCTTCAACCTTGGCCTCTGAGTTATGACAGTGTGGCAACCATATCCTCTTCAGAAAGTTGCCTCCTACCTTCCTTTGTCTGGTGCATTGACTGGTAAAGTGGGAATTGCACATTCATCAGACCATTCTGAAGCTTTTCCAGCAGAGGATTAGGAGAGGCTAAAAGAGGCTAAAAAATCAAAGGGGACAAAACCAACCACAGTGAAAAGTGGGATCATCCTGATCTTTCACTGAGTCCTGTATAAGACAGATGGGGTTTCTTCTATCAGATAAGAGCTCACGGATCTGATATGAAGCTACGCCAGTCCATCTAATCCCTGCACACAACTCACTTGGACAGTGCAGGCATCAGGAGTGCATGTGACTGGCTAGAACCAATCCCACAGTGTTCCATCACTGCCTTTCTGCCCCGTTCTACCTGCTCCCTCTCTACAGCCCCTAATGAGAAACTACTTAAGAAGGGCAAACAAGGCTATTTCCTAAAGAAGCCTCTGTCGTATGAAGCAGAGTGATATGGGAACAAATGGCAGTCTGTATTGTGGATGAGCAAAAGGGTGGTGATGGGCAGGGATGTCCTCAGCTTAATTCCCAGTCTTGTGGAGAGCCCACTGAGATGCTTGGAGCAGCCTTAAACTGCTCCCTCCCAAGGAGCACCTGCCCATACGCTGAGGATAGGGCACAGTTGTCTTATGTTGTGAAAGGCTCAGATGTAGGGCAATTGTTTACTCATGCTCTGGATGTCCTTATGAACTTTAAAATGTCAGAACATCACTTACCAATTGCGTATGCTTGTGTATATGCACATGATGAGGAATGGGAAGGTAGATCCGGGAACATTTTTGAATTTTCATTAAATCTAAAATGTTGACTACTGTAAACTGTAATTTGATGTCCAGTTTGAGCACCTGGACCTACCAAGTTCCTTGTGGAGTTCCTTGAGGAATAGAGGGATTGCGCAACTGAATGAGAGCTCTGCAGAATTAACAGCTTCTTGCCTGTCCTACCATAAAGTATTTATCTTGGCGGGGGGTACAGTACAGTTGCTTGTTTTCTCCCAGAAAATAGTTTGACTGTAGGTATTTCATGAGCAGGACATCATACTTACAGTACAATTATTAAGTGTTATCAAGTGTGCAAATATTATGCACTACGCTAAGAGTAAAAGCTCAAATTTAGGAAAAGGGAGAATTTGAGACAATATCAGAAACACAATGAAGTTACTAGAGTAGACTGCTTTCCTCAGAGTTGTTAGAAGAAGACAGCAACCCAACTTTTAGACCTAAAAGCACTTTGCTCCCTCAGGAAGGGGAGAACTGAGATAGGTAAATGTTGCCAGCACAATACCTGTGTCTTGGTTTTGGCTGGTATTTAAATTTTCTTCTTAGTACCCGGTGCAGTGTTGCATTTTGCATTTGGTATGAGAATAATGTTGATAACACACTGATGTTTTAGTTGTTGCTCAGCAGTGCTTCAAGGACTTTTCAGTGCACCAGCAAGCAGGTGCAGAAAAAACTGAAAAGGAGTACAGCCAGGACTGCTGACTCAAACTTGCTGAAGGGATATTCCATACCATTGAACATCATATTCGATGTATGAACTGGGGGCAGTTGGCCAGGAGGTGCCAATCACTACTTAGGGTTGGGGTGTGCATCCGCCAATGGGTGGTGAGAAATTTATTGTGTATTCTTGTCTTTCCTGGCATTTGTTTCTCTCTATCTTTCATTATTATTACAGTCACCACTAGTATTATTATTTTATCTGTTCGTTTCAATTATTAAACTGTTCTTATCTTTTATGATAAGTTTTATGATTCTCCTCCCCCTCCCATCAGGGATGGGAAGTGAGCAAGCAGCTCTGTGGTACTTAGCTGCTGGCTGGGGTTAAACCACAACCACCTGGTAGTGGTTTAATCCCTTACATGCTGATAGAAGTAAGGTTTGGGAACATTGTGTCTTAGAAGATAGGAAGCAGTCAGAAATTTTTACAGACCCTGTCCTCATGGAGTTTGGCTGTTCACCTTTGCAAGATGCCATGTCACCTTTGTATCAACTATTATTTTTAGCAGCCACATCCCATTCAAACCTCAAGTCCCTCTTCTGCCACGTCATCTGGCAAGTTTAATACTTTCACCTCATTCTGCTGTCATCCTTCGCCTGTCATTCTCTGACTCCTCCTTTGCCTTTTCTTTACTTCAGGGACACCTTTGAGAAATCCTGAAGTTTGTCCCAGAGGTCTCCCTTTCCCTCATACAAGCCAAAAGTTTGGTCTTCCTTTATCCCAACAAGTCAGTACATTTCTCAAACAGGCACAAAGCTGTGTTTGTCAATACAAGGCTTCACGGAGAAATCACAGCCAAAATGTTACTCCACTGTGCCTTTTTCATCTTCACTGTGATTTATAGACTTGAGACAGTGTTTGATAACTTCACTATCAAAAAATGCTCTTCCAAGATACATACTGAAAATTCACAATCTTTTCCTGAAGTGATTTCCTTTGTGATCAAAATCCAATATGCATGTCATAGGAAACAAATCCTCAGCTATGCAGTGCTCTGCTTTTGAATGTTTCTGTGATAGGGTTCATGATGTGCTGGGATGGCCCATGAAAGCCAGGTGCACAGCACTGCAGGAGAAGCAATGGCCAGGTTAGAAAGCTAAAACAGGGGAGATGTAGTGCTACAGGGATTGATCTGTTTGATTCCATAGAGTGAAGGAGGAATGAGGTGGGTTTTCCTTTAGATATTAAATACTTCTAGATATTGTGGATAACTATAAAACACATTTAATACGATTAATTAAGGAATTACCTTGGTAGACACATTAGATGTTTGAGACAAATTTTGGCATCTTTTGTAAGGACGGGATAAGTAGCATTAACAGGTCTCATGTTGAATATCCTGAAATTGTTATCTCAAAACAATGAAGTGTTAGAGTTTTGTTGTGACAGGTCAGCTGAATTGGATGGCACTAGACCTTTACACTTGTTTCTCCAGTTCTAGCCAGTCTGGCTTTGTCCCTTGCTTTCCCAGACACTCACCATTTGAGCTGGGGGGGTTGCTATCCTTTTTCTAAGCTCACAAGAGGAAGAACCTTTACTCCCCAGCAACCAAGAAGACACAAACAAGAATAAAACCAGACTGAGGGGGCATATGTAGCAGAATGTGCAAGGGCTCATATTCAGACATTTTCACTAGGATGCTAATCCTGATATTCCGGTAAAAATCCCTGAGTCCCTGGAGTGAAGGAAGGAACATACAATCCTTCCCTTAGGGAATCCTAAGGGAATTCTTCTGGCACTTTGGAACTTTGAAATCAGCATACCAACCTCAGGCACAGAGCAGTTTTTACTGTCTTCTCTGAAGTGTTGCCGAGAGGGCAAGTGTTCTCAGGGGAAGGAAGCTGGCTGGTGCTGGAGCAAGAGGCAAGAGACTGGGGTGCCACCTCCATTTCTGCAAAGTCTTGTCAGGTGCCAGCTATCTGGTTCACTCTTTCAGGAAAAGTCATCAATCCTGTTTCTTGGCACTTGTCGTCTGTCATCAACATCTCTTCTGTTGGCCTTGCCTAAACGTGTGGATCTGAATGAGTGCACCATGCCAACAATTCTATCCAATTTCAGAGCTGGGAGCTGATGGAAGTCTTGCCAAGAGTGGTTTGCCTCAAGTGGTGTTGTTGGCCACTTTCAAATCCTTGATCTTTATTCTATGTTGTAAAGTCAGCCCTAAACAAGCATCTCGTGTCAATACCACCAAGGGTATCAGTTTCTGCCTTGATGCAGGACTGTCTGCATTGTCACTTTACCCCAGGCGCAGGCATCTGTTGAGTATGATGACCAGGACCAGCTGATAAACATCAGAATGATTTGCCCAGGTGTGCCTGTTGAGTCCTAGATTGTGCAACTTGGCTGTACCAGAACATTGCTGTGGAACAGCACCATCTGTTCACTTTGACCCCAGGAGCAGTAGCATGCTTCACATTTTGCATCCCCCCCCCCTCCCGATTCTTCCCATAGAGCACACCAGCAATAGGTATTGCCATTAAAGCAAAAGGCAAATGCAGGACAGCCAACTTTACAAATAGCTGGGCAGTGCTTGACTACAGTACTGTGATGGCCTCTATAAATGGGGCAGGTTTGCATATCCCTCTGAGGTAAGAGATCACCTTGGGCAGTAGCTGGACTTCAGTCCTGTATTCCTAGACAGGGGCATAGTCAGACAAGAGGTTGTATCTGGCTCCCTCTGTCTTCAGAGGAGTTGGAGAGCTACATCAGAATTATTGCCAAGTCACTGTGGTGTGGAAAGCTCGTCTACCATTCACCAAGACTCTGATAAAGTTTTATTGCACTGTCTTTCCTCAAGAATTCTCTCCACATCTCCTCTATGTGCTACTTCTTGCAAATGGAAAGTCATTGTTTGCTTTTGAGTGCCAAGATGTGCAGATAAGTTTTGCTTGTTTGGGAGTAAGAAGTTCAAGACATCTAGGCATTCTGGCATGTATGCCTGGAAGTTGAATCCACTTCCTTTTACAGTTAACCATTGCATGGCAAAAAGGTTTATATATAAAAATTGGTTGGTGATGCAGAACATAATACCGTGGTCACAGACTTATACTAATGGTGAGAAACACACAATAATGCTATTTTTGCAAATTTGCTGTTAGTTTTGAACATTTAGAAGTTTTGCTTATGTTGTTCTTCAACTGTGCTCTTGAGAGGCTCATGCTGTATCTTTAAGGACACGAAATCCTGTGCAAACTCTGATTTTATTTTAGGTTCTTAGTGAAAGAAGCTAATATTAGGGGAAAATCATGCTAAGTGGTTATAATATTGTCACAGTAACTTGTGATTTTCATGTATTCTAAGCAATTGAACCAAGAGAAATAGATTTCTGACTAACAGGTAAAATGATATGTTGCATCCCACTTCCCTCTTCCTCTCCTACTCTGGCATGATCTGCTAATGTTATTCACATTCTTGTAACTTTTGAGGACAGATATAGTTAGGGAGGGATAGTGAACGATGCTGCCTTTAATCTTCATTCTAGTCTTTGTCTTATAAAACTGTTCTGTGGAACTCTTGGGGAAAATATGCTCCCAGAAATGTCAGTATAGTCATTTGAGCAATCCCATTTGAGATTCCTGTTTTGTTACCAATTTATATTTATATATATATTAATATATATATATATTGTAAATACTAGAGAGAACTCCAATCTCCTAAACAATTTCTTACCCACTTTTGAAAGGAGAAACTGATACCCCTTGTACACATCTACAAGTTGTTCCTCTACAGGTACTCCAGCTAGGACCATCTCTTTATCCCCTTTTCTTTCCGTATTAACTGATCAAGGAAAGGAAACCATCCATGTCCTCTTTCTTTTGCACTGTTTTTTGTGGGAAATCATGGTCTCCGGTGGGGAGACAGACATAGAAGGCACATAACTATCAAAACCTCAAAGATAGAAGTAGGAATGCTCTATAGATCTGAAAAGGGCAATTCATGGTTGTGTAATTTCATGTGTCACATTTGTTTTGTTCAGCTGTGAATGTTGGTGAAGAGACAGCTTCATTTCACACTCGAACCTTCTCTGCTGCAGATGAAAGTGTGCAGCCACCTCCTAAAGTCCTGGTCCCTAACATGCGTTACTTGTGACTGCAGATGGTACCTGCTGTTCTTAAAACTCATCATCTTTCTTCTTTCCTGGGCAGGCAGGGAAAAGATGAATTAAAGCAGTGAAAACTTGGAAAAGAATAAGGGAGAACGGGTTGGAAAGAAAGTGGTCAAAGCTGTTTAGAGGACAAGTGATTAGAGCCGTTTCTTTTAAGGCTGTACTTAATCACTATATAACATATATATAACATATATTACATAGCCCAGAAACAGCTTGGCTATTTTGTTGACAAGGGTATGTCTGTTTTGGAAGGGCACATCCACTCCATACAAGTGGGGTGAAGGGTCTGACGAGATTATTCTCTCTAGATCAAATCCCTGCACTGAGACACTACCAGTTTTATGCAGACCACGGGCAGATGACAAACTGACAGTGAGGTTCCAGAAGGTCCTTCAGTATCCTGTTCAAGTGCTTCAATAACCAATTAAAAACTTTCCCATTATTGTTTTCTGCAAAGCAAGTCCATTTATTCTGATCCTTTTCTCAGTGAAAGCTAGTAATATGTAACTACCATTCCATTCTAACATGTAGGACTTCATAAGTTCCTTCTAGAAAAGAAAGAAAAGCAGAAAAAAGGAGTCGTCTTCTGTCTTTTCCCAGACATCACTATTTCTAAAACTCTGATCATTCTTGCTGCCCTACTCAGATTCACTTTTGGGGGTCTTTTTTGCTTGAAGTATTGAGTTTAAAACTAGGCATAACTTCAGTTCTTTAGTAGCCTTTTGTCTGAAACCAGCACCCTCATTTGGCCTGTTCTAGATAGGCTGGATGATGCTTGCCCAGCATGGCTCAGTTTTTCCGTGGAGAGGTAGGTAAAACAGGAGCAATAAAGCAATTTACTTATGTTTCCCTGGATAAAATATGGGCTGGGCAACAAGAAGATTCCAAAAACCTAATCAATACCGAAATTATTGCTCGTATCTATCTTTAACAAAGAGTTATAAAGTTATCCAGTGGATACCTTGCAGACTTCTAAAACATCCAGTTTTGCTATACTCAAATCTTTGGAGAGAGGGAAAAGTACATGTTTGTCTCAAACCAGAACTCAACTCTGCATCTCACTTCTCCCTCTTCAAAGGTTATAGAGACTTTTTGAGAATAACATAACCATGATTTTTTTTTCCATAAAAAGACTCTTCAGGATAAGACACAACACCTTCAGAATTAGACAGCCCCAAGCTGCTCATTTCTCTGTGTTAATTCCTGTTCATTCCTTATATTAGGGGCTAACACACCAAAGAGTTGACAAGATTAATTAAAACAGCCTGGCAAAGCTGTTTAGGGTAGGGGACCTACACTAGAATACCCTTAGCCATATTTGAATGAAGAGCTTTGCAGATTGTGTCAGTGGCAGCCGTCATGGTCAGGAAATTTTCTTGCCTTAGCAGTGCCAGCCTTGTGCAATAACATTCCCCATAGCTTTAAGGATGACAAGTCTCAGCAGGAAGAAAAAATGAAGCAATGGTAATTTCTAGTTGTGTTCTGCAGCAATCTGGAAGCTTTCCACCTTCAAGACTTCATTTCCCATTATGGAGAAAGACTGTGGCTGGAACTGGCACTTCTCAATACTACCACTGTTAATCTTAACTTCACTAATGATGTTTGGGTGGGGGGGAGCAGGAGAGGGACATATTCACTGTGCAAAAGGTGGACCTGTAAGACTTCTACTATATTCTTGTCTCCTGTTTTCAAAATGGACCTACAGCATGAGATCTGTCTCTGGGCAGTTTGCAAAAACACACATTAATCAACTATTGAAACCCGCAGACTTCTACTAGCATCTTTAAGTGTGTCTTGCTCCTCAGCTGACCTCTAACTTCTTCAGGTATTTTGGTGTTTTTCCTCTACTTCATGTGCCGTCTTTCCTAAACCCTTCACAAATGCTTATACCATATGGAAATGGAAGTCTTGTGTAGCAAAGAGCTCTTTCACCTTCTAGTAGCTGACTTATTTCTTGTGATCATCTGTGGAGCAAGGACAGATGGCTCAGATCTTTGCCCACGAAAAGGAGTGGACTGTTCCTCTGCTAGTCCCAAGGAAGGTCTCTTCCCATTGCAGTGAGAAAAAGAAAAGAGGAATCACCCCAAGCAGTCCCTCTTGCATGCCAACTGGAATGCTGTTGTTTCTGAGTCACCCACCGCTAGGGCTTTGAGTACTCTCTTCACATGTCTCTTATGTACTAGTCCAGCCCTGACAGACAGTGTGGGAAGAATGTAAGTGGAGTCATTCCAGAAGTCATCCCCTGCTGTCCTCAAAGCCAGAGGAGAGGGTTTGAGGCATGACTGTGTTGCTATTCATCTCTACTGGGCCT
This sequence comes from Manacus vitellinus, assembly GCF_001715985.3. Lineage (NCBI taxonomy): Eukaryota > Metazoa > Chordata > Aves > Passeriformes > Pipridae > Manacus > Manacus vitellinus. The sequence continues at coordinate 3,129,530 of NW_021939256.1, read as the reverse complement.
CCTTAGTTCCAAGCTTCAGGCTTGTCTCATGGGGGCAGGAAGAACAAGGCATCTGCTACAAGCCACTTGCCAGCAAAACTTCTATGCACCAAAGATTAATTTTCTGAATCAGCTCTTTATTCTTTTCCAGTGTAGCATTTGGGTTAAAACCAAATACTTTAAAAGCACAAATGGATCATCATCACACCTTTTTGATCATATCTAATGCCCATTCATACATGCTCTGGACTTAGTGCTGAAGTTAGCTTCACCAGCTTTTCAATCCAGTGTTTCTTTGGTTATATTTAGATAATAAAGAGTATCTTATATAGCAAGGGAATGAAGACATATATGAAAAAAAGGAAGAATCTTATCATAGTATATAATTACCTGAAGGAGGGTTGCAAAGAATAGCCTGGCACTGTTCATTGGTATCCAGTGCCAATGAATAGTGGCCAGAGGCAATGGGCCAGAGGCAATGGGCACACCCTGAAACACAGGAGGTTCCCTCAGAACATCAAGAAACACTTCATTACAGTAAAGGTGACAGAGCACTGGCACAGTCTGCCCAAGAAGGTTGTGGCATGTACCTCCTCAGAGATATTCAGGAGCCTGCATAACAGTGCCTAGGTGACCCTGCTTGTTCAGGGTCCTTGGCTCAGATGACCTCCAGAGGTCATCTTCCCAGCTCAACCTTTCTGTGATCTGTTGTCATCTGTGATTCTGTGAAAAAGACAAAATAAAATTTATTTGAAAATTAGAATACTCTCTCAGTCTAGGTCAAATGTTTCTGTCACTACAATAAATTACTGGCAGAATCACAGTTTTCAAGTGTGTTTTTATTTCAGTTGAGTATAGCTTGATATCCCCTAAGGAATGTTTTGCTCAGAAAGAATTAGATACTAATTAACTTCCTGTCAAAATACAGAATTTCTACCAATTTTGTATCTGTTTTTTCTGGACCTTCTTCAGTCACACAGAACTTTACTCCATGAGAAGGGACAAACTGATTCTTTGATGAGTCAGCCTGCTTGTTTTTCTCTCCAAGTTCAAAGTCAATGAATCCTGGCTTTCTTATTACTCAGAAGGAATGGAAATGTGGAGACAGAGATATGTAGGGTATTCCTGTGACAAGTGCGTCAGTATTTCCCTTAGTACATTTCTCCTGTGGTTTTTGTGGTATCCAATATGATACACACCATTCTCATTGCTGAGTGCATTCAGTTCATCTGATGCCTGATGTCTGTCTCTTGTTTATTAGTTGCACTGTTGACACTCTCCATAAACTTAAAAGCAAGGAATTTATCATGAAAACATACATGTTACCAAGAGTAATTCTGTGTACAGTGGTCAAAAGCCAAATATCCTCAGTGGTTTTGTTTGCAATTGCTTTGCTGATGTATCAAAAAGGGTGGAAAAGAGAGTGGAGTCTGGTAGTATTCCAGACACGAGTCCTTCACAATCCTTCCTCCAGGAATCACCCCAAGTCCCCAGTACAAAGGAGGAACCCTTTGACTGTGTCTGTAGATTTGATACATCTGTGTATCTGACAAACCTCTCAGGTGCAGAAATTGCTATCAGGCTTGTGGGACAGACAAAAATGATGTCAGGAAAAAACATATGAAGTCAGTCATTTCAGAACTGTACATTGGGGATGCCAATGGAGCAGTGAAGCTACAGTAATATCTGGTGGAAAGGAGGATAATGGGGACAATCCTCTGAGGTATATTGTTTATGTAGGTTTTGAACATGCTGTCCCCAGTTTTCTTGGTGGCATGAGAAATGTCCTTATGCTTCCTGCTTAGACAAGTGATATGTTCTTTGGGTGAGGGTACCGATATATGCCAAGAGAGGGAAGGCAGAGCAGAGCTGGTTTGGACCTGCTTCTACTGGTCCTGGCTATAACATTTCTTAGAAAGAGGTGACCTATCATTAGCATTAGCATTTTAATGAAGCACAGAGCTCAGGCTCACAGACCCTGCAGGACCGCTGACTGTTTGCACGGACTATGTTTCACACATCTCTGGGTCTCAGGAAGGCTTGTCATCTTGGGCACAATGTCAGAATTAGAACACCTCTGGGTACTTATGAGGGCCTGCACATTGACAAGTAAGCTTCCTGGACAGCGAGGGACTTGGGAGCAGGAGGGAGAAACACTGACCCAGAGCTAATGGACTCTGAGCGGACTTGGCTCTGCCACCAGGCATCTGCATCTCTATACTCACCATTATGTTTCAGCAGCAGAACATTTTTCTGAAGCTACTAAATGTTGTGAGACAAAAGTCAACCCAGCCTCTTTCCCCATCTCTTACCTTCCTTATCTCCTCTACTGATTGCTGCATTGCCCATAGTTCCCTAGTCCTGCTATCACAGTAACCCCAAGGTAGTTCACATCCAGGAGGTGCTACGTGCCGTCTGCGTGGTTGAGCAGTGAGCTAATAAGCCTTTCTGGATTCCAGAGCACTAGGTATTGGCACAGGATGCTCAGAAAACATTGAAACTTTGCCAAAGGCAATGAGCCTACATAGACTTAAGCTTATAGATGTTCATATATTCAACTTAACATAGCCCAGAAACAGCTTGGCTATTTTGCTGACAAGGGTAATGCAAAATTGGTGGAAAGCACTAAACTGGCTAGCAGGAAAACTCCAGACTTATCCAGACAGACAGCGGTCTTTAGTTTACATTCTACTTCTTCAGTAATACAATAAATATCAAGTAACTCTTCTGGAACTTGAGATAGAGATCTGTCGCATTTTTAAGTCTTGGCACTAATTCTCTTTATTAAAAACAAAAATTGGGGAAAGAGGGGCAGTTGAAACCAGAAAACTTGTCATAGATGGTTCTTCTGTTAGTGTGAAGGAAACTGATAATATCTCTAGTTTGACTTCACGTAGTTTGTACAAGTGCTTGAATAGCAATAGTCCACAGGTTACTCTTTTCTGCGGATTGCAGTCTTCTGATTTTCCCCAAAGTGACTAGAAGCAGAGAACAGTTTATTATTCATTCAGTTTACTTTACTATAGAGTACATAGCTTACTATTTATTCCTTGAATAGTCTTGCTGATGTTTAGAAAATTCCTTTATATTTTTGTATATTATAAATGTATTGGAACACAAAAAGTATTTCTGTGGTTAGTTTATGTCCTCTGCAGGTTTGACCATGACATTTTAAATGAGATTTCAGTGGCCAGAGACCACAGAAGGGGCTCACAAGTGAGGGGGATGAGCCCCTCCCCGGCTTCTTTCCTCCGACAGAAAGGCTGTGTGATCTGCCGACTGGAGTGTGGTGCATCTCAGTTGATGACTGTTTGTAGCTTTTGGATTACATCTATCCCATGAAAATAAGGGTCTGTGGGACTATATTTGTATTCAGTGATAGAGGGCCAAGGGAAGTATGCCTGTGAGGCTTTGATGCCTGAGAAGGAGCTGATGCTCCTGAAGGAGCCCTGGACAGGTGAGATGGGAGTGAGAGGGAGGAAAAACCAAAATAAAATATGTCTTTCTTTTGCTATAGGGACTAGATGTGGACACTGTTCAGCATTCAGATAATAGATTTGTGTCAGTCTTGGGTCTGTAATGTCTCCAAAAAGTTCAAGAGGCTGGGGAGGTAGAAAGGGGAGTAGGCTGCAGTGGCTGGTGTGGGCAGCAGAGCCGTGACCTGCATGCAGCTGGCAGTAGGCAGCAGTGCCAGTGACTGCTCTGCCAGTCAGTGCTGAGGCCACTGCCTGGAGAAGGGACACTGATGGAGCCTAAATACTAACTCCCAGCTCACTGGGACACATCCAGTCCGAAATGACAAGCTGGGAGCAGGGTGCAGCTACTAGCTGAGGTAGCTGCCAGGGGCTGTCTTACCAACCATGCAGTGTTGAAAGTCAGATTCAGTCATGATGATTGCCTGGATGGCTATGTCTCCAAATAGTTAATCAGGTTTTCCAAGTTTATATGTTGTTGCAATTTTCACTCTTCCCTGGCTTCTCTATTTCGGTTAAAAAATGTGTAGTCTAGAGCCCTTTTGTTTAACTCTCAGCTTGGGAGCAGGAAAAAATTACTCATAGCTGAGCTCTCTGCATATAATTTAATTTCTCTGATCTATGAACAGTGATTTAAACTGGTGCTATTCAGGACATTTGTAGCAAAAGCACCTAGAAGCTGAATTGACAGGTACAGGTACACTTTCTGTGAATACAAAAACCAAATATGAATGCTATCAAGAACGAGGAACTTCAGTTATTTTGTGTGCACTTCAGTGTTATCTGTGCTGATCATTGTCCCCAGCATTTGGTTGTCTTTGTTTTCATTTTCACATGAACACAGTGATGGTGCTTTTAGACTGAGGTATTTCAGGCACTGTGTTACGCAATTTGCTCTTAAACAGCTGAGACATGGGTGCCTATCTGTCTATGACAAGGATTAGTTTATTGCTTATTTAATAGAGATCTTGAAAACTTGTTTATAACTGTTTACATACAATTTTTTCAACAATTCGGATTGCCTAAGGCTAAGACATGTTCCCTGTGCTTATGTGCACTGCATAACCCCCATGTGGCCTCAGGCAAATGGAGTGGTTAAAAGATTTATGCACTGTGTGGATAAACAAAATCTGGAAGAATTTCCCTGAGGCTTTGCCTGGATTGGCAAAATGGTGTGATTTTAAAACATGATAGTTAGTACCTGGCATTTCTCATATATGCTGGCTTGATGAGGAAAAACCTGTATGAGACAACCAGGGTTTTTTAAGAAGCCCTACTCAGGCATAGCAGATGTTCACAGCTTGCCCTGTCTAACTAACTTTTTATAGTACAGCAACAACTATCACTGAAATATGACCCTTTTTCTTAGCGTAGACATAACCTGGCAAAAAAATATCTTGAAGATTTTCAAGAATTCCCCTGACCAGTCCATGCAATGAACATGCTTGACAGGTGGAGATTTAGGGAATTTCTCTTTCTGGGTACCAGGCAAAGAGGAGGCTGCCAAAATCTTCTGCAGGTTAGGATTTTGCCCTGACCCTTGTGGAGGATTTCCTGGAGCCCGGTATCAGTGGAAACACTTCCACAGGGTGAAAAATTGGAGGACTTCACCTGCAATGTGTTTCCCTTGTTCTGGTTTTGTGTTAAACCCACGAAAGCCTAGAATTTAGTGGAGTGGGAGCAGCCAAAGCATTTGGAAAGCCTTGTTCACTCTCACTCGGCTTAAAGCAAAGTACAGCGAGCTATATATAGGCTGTGTGTATGCAATGCTGATTTCTCTAGGGAAGTGATTGATTTTCTTTCCATATAAACCAGTCACTTGCCGGCTTAGGCAGAAACGAAAGAAAGATGCTGGCTTGGCTTCCAGCACCGGAGAGGAAATTAATTTTAAAACAGCCCCGTCCGTGACACCAGCACCGCCGTCCCTCCCGCACCATCTCGCTCCTGCTTTCTCCGGGGGCAGCTCGGTGGGTGCCGACGGTGCCCGGGATGGTCGCGGGCGGGATTCCCCCATCTCCCGGCGGCGGATCCGGGAGCGGCTGGCAAGGAGCAGGTTTCCCGCTCAGGAGTTGCAGCCGCCCGGCTGTTCCCGGGAGACTGACCGCCCCAAGGACCCTCCCGCTGCTCGAGGCGGGACAGCGTTCCCACCGGGAGAGCGGCGGCAGCCCCGGCCCGCGGGTGCCACCCGCTGGAAGGAGCGGGCAGGGCCCGGGCCGGGGTGCACCGCGGGTCCCGTCCCTCTGCAGGTCCCCTGAGCCCGGCGTTTCGCCCTCTGCCACCTGCTGCTTCTGGATCGACTCCTTAACTCAGTTATGGCATCCACCTGATCTCAGAGGGACGGCATCGGAACGAGGAGCAGCCCCCAGTTATCTGCGAGGAGTTTCTCGCTGCTGTTCGGCTGCCCCTCACTTCCCACTCTCAGGATTACTCTGCTAGAGCACGTTTCGAGGAGCACCCTGCTGGGACTTTTGCACGTTTTAATGAAGAAACTCCAACCCTTCAAACTTGGTCTTTCCCTCTAGCAAACATCTGACGTTATCTTTTTGTGAGGTTCTTTGTCATCCTCGTATGACAAATCAACTATCACCCGTAAATCATTATCTTGCTGTTTCCAAATACATGAAGTACTATTAATTTTAATATTTGCTTTTTCTGTATCAAAACCAGTTTACCATTCACATACAGTAACAGGAATATATAGTTTAAATTTTTAAGTGGTTTTGTTCTCTGTCTTGTACATCTCAGAAACTCTTTTAGGTCTGTGTTTAGGTCTGCTGGTCAAGACTTCTTTTCCCAGTGTGTTTAGCTTTATTTATTACTATTGAATGTCATTAGCTTCTTGTCTATATTTGCTATCTATTTTCATTTCCTTCTCTTTTATAAATAATACCCTTACTGTCAACAGGTACGTCTATTTCCCCTTTGAAGTAGACTCTGCTTGTGTGGTTTTCATCACTTTACCTCCAAGAATATGAAGTGTGAACACTTCCCAGCTCGTCTGATTTAGAAACTAAAGAGGTATGGTGGTGGCATGGTAGTGATTGCCACTTTAGGGAACCAGCTAGGTTTGTAATCATTTGTCATATGAGATTCTTCAATCCATGGCTTTAACTTTTTCATAGTACAGTCAAATTAGCTGAAAAAAGAATCCTGATTATGGCATACTATACTGAATCCTGTAGATTTGATTACAGGGGAAAACTGTTGAGTTTGATAGTGTAATAAGCCACAAAACCACTTACTTCTGTTTAGGAATCAAAAGGGGTAAGATAAAGGTTGTAGACAGAAGCCTTCGGACCTGTCTTTTGCTGTCCTGTGTTCACATTCTGGAAATCTTCAGTAAGATGAAAGGATTTGAGGAGCACCCTGCTGGCCAAAAGCAATCATCTAGCACAAGGTTGTTTTTAACTCAGTGGAACTATTCTTTCCCATTGAAAATGAGTTAGCAAAGATAGAGAGCAACCTTATTTTTAAGTGAAGTGTGTCCCCTTGAAAAGTATAAAAGTGTAGTTACGTCTTTACTTTTATATATAATTATGCTACCCTTTCTCTTTTCTTTCAGATCTCATGACAGTATTTGCTCTCTTCTTATCAAATGTACTGGAAGAGAGTTGCTGATATTTTTCTGTATTAGTTAAAACCCAACTTTGTATTGATGTGAGAGAAACTGACTGAATGAGCTATTCTAACCCTTATCTTATTTGAACCAGTCTTAAGACCTGTGAGATCCTAACTCAAGGTTCTACATGGAGAGATAGGGCAGCAAGCTAAAATAGCAGAAATTAGTTTCAGAGCTAATAAAGGAAGGTATTTATTCACTCTACTTATATTTCAGCCTTGGAACACATGGTTACTGATAGTTTACATAGGTTCAGAAATATCTTGGACAGATTTCAAGAAAAGTCTGTTAAAGATCATTAGATGCAAAGATTCCACTACAGTCTCATGGAGTATCTGCCTCATGGAACAGTACATGCTATGAAAACATTGTACAAACTTACATTTATTTTTACTTTCTGCTGAACAGATGCTACTAGTCTTTTTTGTAGGGAGGATACTGTATTAGATGGAGCTGTGCCCTGATCCAGAATGGCTCTTGCATTGCCTTATATGCACGAATCCAACTGTCTCTAAGGTTGTGTCCCAATTCCTCTAGACATCGTAATACTCACTACCAAGTTCTACATGTGGCATACATGAGACACCACTGGGAAATTGTTCCATATCAATGTGGCTACATTGTTCCATATCATTTGGTCTACACAGAAAAACCTAGGGAAGCAGGTTGTCCTTATTCACTTGTTGCTCTCCTCCTCCTCTCCCCGCTCTCCCTCTCCTCTCCTTGCTTCTTAGGACTCAGCCTTGTGGGTTTTCAGACCTCACTATTCATTTTGCTGCTCATGAGTGAGACAGACTTTCACGTTCTTGGATGCATCACAGCATGGTTTAGTTTCCAGAATTTCAGTGCAGGCTTTGAACTGATATCATTAAGGTGCTCTTAATAGAAATCCAATTATTTTTATTGCCCATCAGTGCCTGACACAGGCTGCCCAGAAGCAAACTGCTAGTGCTTAACTCAGCTTCAAACCTGATTTGCCAATAGGCCTACAGCCTGAACATTTGAGAGGAACCTATGACTGTATCAGCATCTAATCAACCCACATGTAAAGTTCTGTGGTGCATATGTACAACAGGCCTCAGAAATAGCATTTTCTCCCACAGAATTTGATAGTGCAACTAGGAAAGCTTCTCTGTTCCATGAAGTTGAGTGGAGTTTAGTTTAAGAGACAGAAATAGCACAGTTATGTGTAAATTAAATGACAATATTTGAAAACAACTCCGAAAGAATGAAGACTAGAAATCTTGTCTAATTAATATGTAACAATAGTCAATGATTTATTGCCTTTTCTATGAATATACAGTTTCTATTAGCAATATTTAGATATGTTTTCTCAGAAGTCCATAATTATTTATGTTTAATTATTTATGATTAAACAGTTTACAAGAAACAAGGCACTAAAATGTACAGTTAGTCATCCTTATTACATACACTGTGAGTTTCAGTAATTCCCCTCGTTTAGACAATTATTGAATCTCTTCCCCCAGTAGTACTTTTTGTTGCATTTCCTACATCTCCACCCATTAGAAAGTATACATTTTAGGGCCCTACTTTTGTCTCCTTTTACTCGATGTTTCTGTAGGAAAAACAAAGAATTTGCTATGAAAATTAGCTACACAATAAAGATAATGAAAACTCAATTTCTCACATTTCTAAGGACTCAAACATACTATGAGGTTCAAACTGTAATATGGGTATTCTTTATTAAATAAAAACAACAGCACAAAAAAGATTTGTTTAAAGGTGTGGTTTCAGAAGCTACTTCCGTGCAGGGCAGAACCAGATTTGGTGGCGTTTGAGGCACTAAAATACTAAATCAACACTTTATAACAGGTGAGATGACTGGGCTGACACCATGCTAGGAAAATCAGATTAGCCTAGTGGCTGTCACTTAGCTAAAAAGGGGATCTTAAATAATGTATAGTCTTCAGTGTAATTTAAAAAGCAAACACCAGAAATTGTTACTAATAAAAGGCAGAGACAACAAGAAATACCATCTAATACTCCATTAACATATTTAGTATCAGGAGTGTATACATTTTCAAGTATCTTATGACAAATAGCCCAGTACTTAAATGTTCATTCTGTTTTAGATCCTCACCAACTATAAGCACAAACACAGCACAGTGTAATTTTACATATTGTTAAAATACAACAGAATCTAATGTCACATAATAAATACAACACAGTGTAAAGAAACAGTGGTTTCCTAATTATTTGACCACTTATACAAAAATGACAATGAGGAGTGCCTAGATTCAAGTTTCTCCTTGAGGTTCTCAAGCTCCTGCGCTGGCATTGTTTTAGAGGTCTGGTTTTCAGTGCCTCTGCAGTGATCCTTCTGAACACATAAGGAAAGATCTCTTTCAGAGATTTTCAGAGGATCCTCACAGTCACCTTGACCAAAGCAATTCAGGTGCAATTTCAGCACTGATGGAATATACATGCAAAACAGGAAAAGATTCTGCAGGATAAGAAAAAGTGATGGTGGAGGGAGAACTTCACAGAACAACTCAAATAATACCCTGGGTCAGCACCAAATTAAAGTGAAAGTTTCTTTTTTCTCTTGGAAAGATAAGACCTCAAAACAAGGCTAACATGATGTACCGCCACAAGATGGTAGTACTAGCAGAGATGGTAATAACACATTGTGCTGGTTTAAAAGTTAACCAGCAGGGGGAATGAACCCAACTCAAAGGAGAGATTATAAGTCAGAATAACAATTTATTAAAATAATACAGTAAGTACAATAATACAAACAAACAATTGGTCTCAACCCACAAAAACCCAAATGTGTAACCCAGTACCCTGGGGCCTGAACAAAGTGGTGTTCCTTGGGCCCTGTTTGAGTCCAAAGTAAAGGGAGAGGGGAAGAACCTGCTGGTGGGAGAGCTGCTGCAGTCTGGGCAGAACTGGTGATCGCAGTCCAGTGGTGGTCTAAGTCTGGTTGAGAGCGATGAGATGCAGCCGTCCTCTGGATCCCACGAGTGGGTTGAAAAATGTTCCAAAACTCCAAGATTATATATCCTCCAGTTCAGGCAGGAATGCTTGGTACTCCCCTCAGGGCGGGGAGTTCACAAAGGGTGTGAGGACAGAAACATCCTTCTATCTCACAGGCCTCTTAACACCTAGTTTATAGCCTGAGGAGTCAGGCTCTATGGGCAGAGGGTGCGAATAGTCTATTGACAACAATAGTCTAGTTTCTGGGAAATGACATGGAAGGCTATAGAATACAGTTTTGGGTTACACCCACCATGCTCTATGGGCAGAGGGTGCGAATAGTCTATTGACAACAATAGTCTAGTTTCTGGGAAATGACATGGAAGGCTATAGAATACAGTTTTGGGTTACACCCACCATGATGAACTGATCTCAGCTGTCCTAACTAGGACACACATTTGGAAACATATTATCTCCTAAAGCATTTCCACTTCTTAGGTATTGTAAAAATAATTCTGTTAAACTGCATGATTTCTTGGAAAAGAGAGGTTCTTACTCAGCAACATAAGTCACTCAAATATCCAGGTTTACAACAAACTTTGTAAATACAGGAGTGCTGCTGGATGGTAGTTGGCAGCAAAGCAGTTTATACATCTTGTGGTTGAAAGTTCAAAAATGCAACCACAAAAAGAAAGATGTGATTAGGACTATGCTTTCTCGTTCTATGGGAAGCAGAGCAGACTAGAATTTCTCTGTCTTTGCATTGATGGATTATCAGAACTTTTTTTTTTTAGATACTGCTCTAAAATGTCATAACATCTGCATCTTGGGAAGATGAAGATCGAGTCTCTCATTATTTAATCCTTGACTCTTCAAAAAAGAAAAAAAAGTGAAAATACAAAATATTAAAAAAAGATATTTTTCATTTGGTTGAATTTATGTATATATCTAAGTGGGGATGGATTAGCACAGTTGGTTTTACTTTTTTTTTTTTATTTAAGAATGAGAACTAACTTGATGGAAGTAAAGATTTTACAAGGAAGAAAGGTGAGAATATACCTGCATGATACACCAACCATATCAGTTAACAACATCCTTACAGAAAACTGCTTCTGTCAGCTTAACACACTGAAGTTGTGGTAATTTATTGTTCTTGGTAGTTGAACACTGACAGGGCTTATTTTAAGCTGTCACATGATTTGGAAGATTTTAATGTACAACAATTTAAAAAATCGATTGCTTACCACCCAAAGCCATTTTTACAGATCACTAAAGCAACCCGCTGCTGTTACTATGCCCTTACTTGTGTTTTAAGTTGTGAGAGGATGTGGGCTTAAGTTTGCTGTGCTGTGGGACTTGACCCACTCATGTCCATGCTGTGCATAAGAGAAAGGCTTAGGTTTAAGCCAGTCTTTTCCCATGTCTGATTTTCCCAGCTCCTTGACAGCACACTTCTGCTGGATTTACAGAAGTAGAGTTGGTAGCTATGGCATTTGGACCAGAGCGAGAGCAGACATTGATACTTATCTACCAAGCCCATGACACCATGTAAAGGAATGTGTTGGCTTCAGTGGGATTGTGGAAGTATAAATTAGAAGCATGTTATTTATTTATCCGTCTACAAGAGGAGTAAGAGTAAGATTTACACCAGAAGACGGTGTTTTAATTGGCTGAGATAAAGCACTGTTATGATCATTTATTGATTATACCTCTAAATTTGCCACCTTATCAGTGTTACAAGGCACATTAGTGACACATTAAGCGATGATGTTTGTTCCTGCTGGCTAAAGCTCCTTACTTTTTATTCAAATACATCCACCGTCACTGACTTGGTAATTGGAAAAGATGACAGACAATTTGCACCTTGCCACAGTTCAACTGGCACCACCACATGGCTAAGTATATCTCAGTAGGACTATTGCATTCAAGGATAACAGAATAAAATCAGTATGGGAAGCCTTCATATGCTATCAGCCATCAATGAAGTGCAACAAAAAGCCCAGACTAGTCTCAGAGCCCTCATGCAAGCCAGTAATTGAAAGCAAATTAAGTGCATTTTGGAAACCAGTGGTGCTTTATTTGGCAAGGACTTCTCATTACGCCTCATTTTAGATGGAAAGTTGGAGGTAAGGCAATATTTGGGTTGGACATTGTTGCTCCCTAAGCAGAGGTTGAACCTCTCTAATAGGTCAGCACTGATAAACTCCTAGCCTGCCAAAATTTATGCCCTGGTTTAAATACTAAATCCATCAAATCACCTCCCTAATTTGTACTTTTCAGAGTCTCAGCATTTACAAGATCTTTTTCAGATAAATGGAAATTATCTTGTGTGTGTCAACTCAGATTTCGTACAGTGCACGGGATTGGAATTCAAAAGTTATAAAGCCACGTAGTTCATTGGGTTGAAGGACCGGTCAGTGGGAACACAGAGGTGTCTAATAGAACAAAATAATTTTTAGCAAAGCTTTGGTGAGATTAATAGGTCAAAATTTCAAAACTCCACAATTAAACAGAAGCAGGATTTTCCCCCCCCATATTATAGTGTGACACAGAATGTGCAGCAGGAACTTATATGGATGATTCAGCTGGTCCATTTGTGGCTTAGTACATAATTTCAGAACATAATTCTAAAAAAAGAAGAGGGATTTGTACATGACCAAATAATGAGCAGAGCTTGAGCATCTTGTATGTCAACTTGTTAGTGCCAATAAATAATAAATGACTACTAAATTGGTGTATAATTCCAGTTTCAGATTCAGGGCTATCCAAAAGTAGCTGAGAAGAAATATCTGAAGATTTGTAGAATACAATCAATCTCAAGTTGTGCTGAATACAAACCTACTTCTACTCTCTTGCCAAACCAATTTGATTAATGAGGTGCTCTAACAACTGATTAGAGACTGAAGCACACTACTATTCTGAAGCTGGACTGAACAACAAAAGGAAAACAAACAATCTCAATCAACATTTAAAAAAGTTCACCTAAATTAAATAAGGAAAATCTACAAATCTATTTTGCTTTATTTCTGTTAAATTAGAGAGCTATCTCCTTAAATATGTATATGTGTGTGTAGTGTAGGCTTTGTATCTAGCTAGCTCTTCAGCAAGAAGGCAACAGATTGTTTCTAGCTATTTTGACTGCTTAATTCATTTTTTCCCCTTTTGTTTTTGTCCTGTGGCTGTTTTGACAGATTAGAAGACTTGGCAAAAATATTTCTTATTCTTAGAGAGTTTAACCGTCTGGTGAGATCCATCCACACACCCTCCTGAGTATAACAGTTTTATGACCCACCACTACGTGGTGGACAACCTTTTCCTTTTTCTTGCTCTATAACCTATGTCATTTGGCAGACTACATGCTGGACAGATTTCATGTGCCTTTCCACAGTGCATAGCATGCGTGTCTGGATAATGTAGTCTCGGAAAATTGTTCAACTTCAGTTTAGTAAAGAGTGAGGTCTAATAACCCTGGCAGGATTCCTATTTGAAAGTGGCTACTTTTCTTATTGTCAGGCACTTGGAGCTGTGAATTCTATGATAAAGATGTCCAGAGTCTCAAAGGAAACAGAAGTGAAGACCATGCAGGGAAACTGTTCGACATATGTGACAATGTTACGTCTTGGGGCAGATAGAGCTGTCTTCACTTCTGACTTGTTCTGAAAAACACACCAATCCTTTTATTTTTTTTTTTCTTTGTAAGTTTTTAATTTCTTACTGACATGACTGATGATGTTGTGGGATGCCTAATCCCTTCACTACTAGACCAGTAAAATGTTCAGAGCCACAGCTAGCACATTTCTATTTAATAGCTCTTATTAGGCCCAGAAATCTGTCCACAATTCCATGTGCACCTTCCTTAGATATAAGAGAATCAAGCTTATCAGCAACACAGAAGTCTGTGATACCAAAAACAGATACCAAAGCTTGCTTTCATCGTAAAAATATATTATCCTATTCTTATAGATAGCAACAAATTATCTTCTTTCTTTTTATCACATGTACAGAGCTGTCCTCTCTAATATTTTTTAATTATATTAACAGTTGCTGCATATTGTCATAGCATCTTGGTACTTTGTTTATTTTATTAGTCTAAATGTATTATTTTTAGTATGCATTAGTACTTAATTTGCCCAGAAACACTTTTGAATATCTAACTAGAGACAAAGTTCAGGAAGAGCGATGATGTGTGAATTTACAGTCAGCTGCTTTGAGAGGAAACAGAATAGCATGAAAAGACAGGTTTTTTTCTTATGAAAGAAACTAAGATGCACCAGTCCTATAAAAATATCTTTGACCAAGCTAGCTCAAAATATGAAATCACGGGACTACTTGTGAAGGATTTGTCCGAAAAAAAATTCAATTAAATGTTATTTTAAGATTTACATGTAATTCCCCTGCCTAGGAAGTAACAATATATAAATGTGTAGCAGTTTATTGTTTTAATGTCATGAGAAACATACCTGAAAGTATGACACGGCACGAATGTGTAGTTGTACAGACTGTAACCACAGAGATTCAAAACAAAACTGGAAGCATTATAACGCAAGTGGGTAAGAAGGAAAAGGACATACTGTAAAAGCCATAAAAAAAAAATTATCTGCAAAAGATCATTGAAAAATACCTATGTAATCATACAAATCCTTGGGAGACTGTTAAAATTTGGTACTGGAAACACACAAAGATGAATGATCATTAAAAAATTCAGCACAACATCCTTAGCTGCCCTTTCCTGTGCTCAGGAAAGGGTAGCCCTGAACTATCCTTCCTTTCTCTGGTCACTGGACTGCAATGGGAAGATCTGAATGCCGAGCTCGGCCACACCAGGTACATCTGTTCTGTAAGGATTGCTTCTCCAAGGAGTGGCTGGGGAGGGCTGTGTTTTCAACCCTGGCTAAACACATCTCTGCAGTGTAGGAAAGAGCATCAGACAGAGGATTTCTGTCAAGCAGCAAGATCCCTTGCTCCAGTCATACAGCAGCCTGGGTATTGAAAGAAGCAGTACAACAGATGGCAGGATGAATCGATTCTTTGTCAAGGTAAGAGCTTTGATTTGAGGAAGTATCTGTGAAAGTCTTTCAGTGAGACTCTTCAACTACCTAGAAATAAGGAACTTTGTTATCCAGAAACCTCAAGCCTAACTTATGCAGAACCCCAAGGATTTACGAAGAATCACCACCACTTACACAGCTTCAGTACCCTGCATTAGCTCTGGTCCTGATGAATGACTTTTAGTCACAATTACATGGAGAAAGTGATCTTCTCTATACAGACTTTTCTCAGTGCTAACCTCTCTTCAAAATCCTTTGTTTCCTAGCCTGTGGGCAGAATCCAGAATGTATGGGCAGCTGTGTATAAAAGACTAACTAACCATGCTTTCTGTGGAAGGGGAAGGTGACGACAGAGGAACACACATTTCATGTTCAAATGTTGTGATATAGGCAGTCTGAGCTAGAGAAAGGAAAGAGCAAAACACATAGCTCTGAATGAAGTCCCCAGCTCATATTGCTGGTTAAAAAGCTAAGTGGAAACAGAGACATAAGGAATAAATGCAGGAGAAAAAAATCAACAAATGAAAAACTTTATACCAGGTAACAAATTAGATGAACTCCAAAGAGAGACACACCTGGAGCTAGGCTCATGTCAATTTGGGAAGCATAAAGGAATTCACCACATCTTGTCTAGAAGGTCATTGTTACTCTTCATAAGAACATAGAGGCTGAGAACCATGGCCACTACATGCCTGGTACACATTTGGAGTTAAGAAGAGATCATTTTGCCCAGTGTATCTTTTAAGTTCATTCTTGACAAAAACTCGTATAGCAAACCCAAAGAAGAACAGGTCTGTTCTTCTTAAAATATTGATGTATTTTATCTGTGGAAAAACCTTGAGAAAATTCATACATAGTTTGGCCAAGTGGTTATCAGGAAAACACAATTATGTGAAAGTTTGAATGATGTAATCTAGAAAAAAAGGGAGATGAACATATGGACATATTGTCTGAGATGGCTATATTAAATATAAGAAGAGTCAAACAAAAGAGAACGTAAATCCTAATACCAGAGGAAGTAATTGCAATCACAACAACAAAAACAAAAAAGGTAAAAATCACATTTCTGAAGTAATTTCAACTCCACCACATAAATCACTTTATAAGGCCTTGAAGTGGAGAAGCCAAAGCCTGGCAAGGAGATACATTACTTCACCTTGTTGATCTTTTACATTTTTCTATGTCTAGCACCCAATCTTACAGCAACCAACAGTCAACTACAAATGGGAAAACAAGAACCAGTGTCACCTGTGAACCATCTGTTATGTGCACCACAAAACCATCTTGTATAATTTGTGTTAGGTGTAACATTCTCATTTTTCTGCTATGCATGTACTGATCATTCTTTCTTTCATATCTTTATCTTCGCTCTTTCTTGGCTCTTGTGATTGTCTTAGAGCAGCTGGCACCAGTTCATCACTGTGTAGGTGTAACCCAAACTTTGTATTCTACACCCTCTATGTCATTTCCCAGGAACTGTTAACAGTAGACCATTTGCAGCAGCTGCCCAGAGCACACCTGACCCCTCAGGCTATAAGCTGGGTGTTAAGAAGCCTGTGAGATAGGAGGATGTTCCTATCCTCATATCGATGACTCAGGTGTGATAACTCTCCTCTGGGGAGTCATTAGCACTTCCACACCCAGCCTGAGGGGTCATGTCTGCTAATGGGCCACCAAGGATTCAAAAAATATCTCACAACTCACAATCACCTATTGTGGAACTCTCTGCCCTGGGGGAGGTACTGGGCATTCCCACTCAAACCTGAGTGTATATAGTCTTGGAGTCTTGGGACTTCTGGTCCCACTCATCGGATCCAGAGGAGGACCAGAACCTCAACTGGACTGCTATTACCACCCTCAACCAGACTGCAACCAGCACTCTCACCAACAGGTTTTCCTCCTCTTTTACTTTGGACTTAGGAGGACCACGTGGGGCTCAGCCCAGAGGCCAATGAACACCATGGTGTTTGTGCCCCAGAGTGCTGGGTTATACATCTGGGTTTTGTGGGTTAAAACCAATTGTTTGTCTGTATAACTGTATTTATTGTATTATTGTTATTAAATTGTAACTCTGACTTATAATCTCTTTTGAATTGGGTTAATTTCTCCTGCCGGTTTACCTTTAAATGAGCACAGTGATCTTCTTTCTTTTAAATAGAAACTGAATTAAAAGGGTCTATTGTTCAGCTTAAGAACTATAACTTTTGGTTTTAGGATAAGAAAATATACCAAAAAGCAAGGCATTGCCCACTTAGTAGAGTTTGAAAACACGCATATTTTAAAGGATATTTAAATAAAAAAAAATAAAACAATCTTTCATGAGCCATGGTATAACTTCCAGGAGTCCAAGTTACCCTTATCTCACATTTCGTGAGATTCTCCCTGGGCTATTTCATGCCTTTTCTAGACCTGGATTGTCTCTCTATTCTTGCTCTATTTGCAGTGTTGTAATTGTCTCCGTTCGTCACCTTTTAACACCTGGTTTCCATTTCATCGTTTCAAATTACTTCCACTTAGAACCGGCGTGGAAGGAATCCCATCACTAGTTAAGACAAATGTCTTCCCCATTCTTTTTTCTGGATAATGCCTGACCAATTGTCATAACCACTGAAATAACTGACTCATCTTTCAGACCACAGAATGCGATCTCAGAACAAAAAGATCTTCACTTCTCTTTACTTCTTTCTTTTGCCTCTACTGTTACTATACTTTCCCATAGTGCTTCTGTTCAGCAGGAAGAAAAAAAAAGTGTCCATAACAATATCCTTCTTTGGAATTCCTGTACTTCCTTCATATGGCCAATTTATAAGAAAATCGAAAGTGCAGTCAAAAAGATCTGCCTTCAGATTTCATACATGGCCTATTATTTCTATCTTGCAGCAGCTCTGCATATTTTTTTTAGTCTGTCATATAAAATAAGTTGTAATAAATAGCTCCCACTGTGACTGCTGGTGTTAGCACGTTGAAGGGAGTAGCGCGCGTACCACAGTGTTAACCACAGTGAGTACTGTGGTTGATAATGGCAGTGCTTGGAAAGATGAATCACCAGCAGTGAAAGCAGTTCAAGAAAAAGAAACACATACGCACATACTCACACACAAAAAATCCCAACCCAAAACAAAACCAAAAGGAACTCACTCCACCAGAAAGAACATCCAGGGAAAGAGAGAGGAGTGTAACTGGGAATGTATGCTTTGTAACATACTTTAATTTGAATACATTGCTCACAGTATGGACTTGCCCTTATGAACCATGATCTGAAAATACTTTATTAAATAACGTGATACTTGGATTTTTCAATGAAAATTCATGGTTTTGTTAATTTTTCTCACTGCTTCAAATGATGGTTTACACCTTCCTGTAAAATAGGTTTTCACACATCAGAAGCTCTTATGAAGCTTTGCGGGGTTCTGCATTTCACATTCTCTTAACCCTTGCCCCACTAGAATAAATGATTGCCTGGGTAAGGATTACCTTTATTTGTGCTTTCCTACTATCTACTGTTCTGGACACCCAAACTCTGTGGGTACCTTCATGTGAATGCTTCACACAAATCATGTCCATCACCCCGCACTGACAGCAAACGCAAGAAACACACCACCATAATGCACAGGACAGAACAAAACAGAACAGTGCTTCAGGACAGGAATGATTCCCTTGAACTGCTTCCCACCCTATGTGAAGGAAAAGAGGGTGAATTTTAAGTCTTTTCTTCTTGCTAAGGAGAGATTGAGATACTCAAGCTAGCTGCTACACCATCAAGTATTGCATAGGAAGATAGAGGGAGACTTTGCCAACGGGCTGGCTAGCTCACTGCATTTTAAGAGCTTTATGAATTGTTAAAAAGCTCTTCCCCTCAGAATGACTCCAGGTGAACAGCACACAGTGCTGGCAGCAGCATTTGACCCTCTTATTTCGGTATTCTACTTCAATACAAGACGGGCCTGGGAAAGAAGGAACAAGCACAATGGCTTCTGAGGAAGAAGTCACCTTCTTTTTAACTTCGTAAGGGTCAAGGCTCAAAAAACCAGAGGGCCAGTCCACAACCATTCTCTCAAACAGCCAGCCAGCTGGGAAATACTACTGTTCTTCAGAAGGAAAGGGCTCAGTTACTACAGTGGTCCTTTTGCTACTTCCTTAATTTTCACATCTTCTATGAAGAATAAGTTATGGACTATATTAACTAGAGACAAGTTTACTTTTTCCTAAGCCCCAGAATAATGATCCAACTGATACCTGTCAATCAACTGCTGCCTCAATAGCAGAGAGCAACTCCAATCCTTGCATTAATTTGAAAAATGGTAGATAGGAAGAGATAGAAATCAAAATAAACACTACAGCCTGATGTTTAAAGCTGTTATCTTAAGAACACACAATGTAAGAACACCTGGAGTACCTTAAATTTCACAAGGATGCAAGGGCGTTCTGAGAGGGGAAAATATGTTCACATTTTAAACACTGTGCATGTCTGAGTTAAACAAATCAGAACTACCTACAAATGAACAATACGGTTTTCCCCTCGGTAGACTATACCACTGTTTCCCTAAATATTAAGAGTCATAGTGTGTTCACTATCAGCCAGGCACCTACCCTGTCACTGTACATTCACATTAAAAAACCTTCTTTCCAGTGCGCGTTACTCATAAACGTGTGAATCAGACTGACTCTCTGCCCCTTTATGTTCTAAGGGGAATTAGGAAAGGGTCTGTTATAGGATGATACAGGCCATTCTTTTGTGATGGTCTGCAGTTTTCTCTCCCAATACATTTTCTTTTTATTTAGCACTTCCATTTTTATCCTGTGTTCTTCTTCGGCCATCTCACACTCTCTTTCTATTTGCTGTATTTTTGCCACATGAACTTCATTCATTTGGATTAACTGCAGTTGCAAAATTGACATTTGCTGATGATGTTCTTCCTCGTGCATTTTTTTCAGAGCACTTTCCTGAGATGCTTTACTTCTGTAGTTCTTATCTGCTGCTATTCTGACATCAGAACACGAAGGCTCAGGTTGGGAGGTACCTTCACATACTGGAAAATGTACCAGCTCTTTGTCTTCATCACAAAGTTCTCTGTTTGAGACAACAAATGATTCTGCAAAACAAAAGAAGAAAAAGTATTATAGTATTCCCTTCCCTTCCCTCAAGAAACACAAATGTGATAAGTTATTGATACATGCATCTAAACCTTGCACTTCTGTACCAAAGTACAGGAGCCAATACCTAACGCAGTTCTGTTACAGAATACTAAGAGTATAATGGTCTGAACCGAACTACTCTTGGCTCTGTTGTTACACTTCCATGGCTATAATGGGAGCTCAGAATACTAAAGTGAATACAGACATTTATAAGTGGATACCTAAATTTAGGTGGCTGAGTCCAGAGCTAAACCTTAATGCAGCTGTTTAAGCTAAATCCATATGTGACTTGCAATACTTTTATGAAAGATCTCAGTGTCAGGTGAAGAGCTGTAGCAACATGAATATCAAGAGAGTGAGGGAATACTAGGAAGAATACCTCTCATTCCTTTCATATCACTACTGTAGGTGTTGTAAACACAGTAGTGTACATTTTTAGGAAAAAATTACATTATTCTAACTTTGAGAAGGCTCTACCAATTCTTCTGAAATAAAAGAGACTACTCATGGAACAGAACAGTTACCACTGCAAATGAGGGTCTCAAAATACATTCCTTTACAAATCCTGATGACTAATTATGGTAAGTACAATTATGAAAGAGACATTCTAAGAATGTTATCTAACAACGTAGCTACTGATGTCTTTTGAGCAAGGACAGTCTCCTATGTGAGATCCTGACACAATAAAACTTGCAAGAAACCGTTGTAGCCATCCTCCCTTCTGTTTTTGCATTATTCCTTATGTGTATGCTTTCCAAACAAAGAAGAATGTAGTGCTGAACTTTCTCAGAAAGGCCGTTTCCAATGTGGACTGTAATGTGAAATATGGCTCTACATACTCTCTGTAGTCCTTGAAAACAAAGGAGGAAAGACCTACAGGGAACTCTTGCAGCAGACAATTTTGTATCAATTTTCTGCTGGTGGATTTGTTTGTTTGTTTGTTTTAACCAGCAAAATTATACTTTATAAAGAATACAAATATCCTTGGGACTCTTCTCTGGAAAGCCAGCATGATAGCTACTGTGATGCTTGCCACAAAGCAGCAAATATGTCAGAAACTGATGAAAAAAACTTGTGAAAACCCTCAGTTTAACTCCCAGAGGCCTAGGGTAATACACAAAGTCTTGTAATATCATAGCTGTGAAATTACTTTTCTATAACCAGCAGTCCCAGCTAGGTAGAGAGATTTAGACTGCTGAAAGAGAATCACTGGCAAAATCACATACAAAACAGTGCTACTTCCATCATTACAGTAACATTTATACCTTGACTAGAAGCATCAGGCTGATATTCAGAATCTTCTTCTGGTGGGCTCTGCAAAAAGTACATTTGCTCAGGCATTATGCTGGCAATCTTCTCTTTCCCTACGATGTGAGTATTTATAAGCGGACTAATACTTCTTTTTACCTTCTCCCGCCTTTCATGTGCCATTATCTTTTTTGTCCGTGCCTTGATATTTTCCCAGCATTTCTTTAACTGTTTGAAGTCTCGCAGTGATACACTGGGCTGTGAATTATATTCATGAGCTAGCGCTTGCCAGGTACGTTGTTTCAGAGCAATAGTTCTTGCATCACTTTTTTTACATTCAAGCACATATTTGTATTTTTCAACTAACGCAAGCAGCACACTCTTCTCCACTTCCGAGAAGTATTTAGCAGGCTTTATTATTTCGTTTTGCATTTTCTACTGTTTCTCCAAGAAGCCAAAATTCCTATGAAAACAATGTTGAAAGGAAAAAGAAAAACAAAAAACAAACACAAATTAGAACTAGTTACAGTATCAGGAAACCATGTTTCAGCAAATAAATTCTCAGCATAGCTTCTGGTTCATTTTAATAGAATAGTTTGAGTAGTTCTAGAGTACATAATGGAACAATCGGGTAATATATAGTATAGTTCCATGCTGTTTTGTGTTGCCACTTCAGTGGGTACGCAGTTCCAGAAGTAGACCACGGGAGGCCTTTGTTACGATTTGTCTTGATACAAAATACTTGCTATTCAATTTACTTAGTGACTTGTTTTCAATATCTTATTTTCCTGTTTATTGCACTTTTTTACATCCAAAGAATTTTCAAAGTCCTGAACTGTGCAACAAGTTCTGAAATACAGCCCTTGATAACTTTGGGTTTAAGTCTAAAGACACTTCATGCGGTTTGTTTTTTCTTTGGTACACAAAAGAGCCTCTTCTGCCCTTGCTGACTGTATATTTCTAATTACCCCCCTCTCCCTGCAGTATTTGCAAGTTGTATGAGAAATGATACTAAGAAGTTTTCTTTTTAAAGACCTGTCAGCTTGGTTCTCCCCTGAGCTCTGCCCTCCTTGTCTGACACCCAACAAGGCAACAGGATCCTGACCTTATTACAATAATGAGGAGCGGCAAGGGTTGCAAGAAGACACAAAGGAATTATGGAGACTAAGTGCTTGGAAGGTACAGGTCCTTCACCCTTTACTGCTGAAGCCTGCCTGTGTGGCACTTCTTTTTGCCTGCCCTGCTCATCACTCTTGGGAGCGAACAGCCAGGCTAAAAAGAGTTTTGGCTTCTCTCAGTACAGATACTGCTACACATTTACATCACATCAACAACTGCCCCTCTTCTCAAGCCTAGGACCTACGTGGTCAATAGGAAAAGGGTAGCTGATACCAGGGAATTCTGACATTAAAAAAAAGGAAGAAAACAGTGTTGCCTTGAATTATCAACACGTGACTATGCTGCAAAATGTATTTTTTTCTTTTATCTTTTCACACTCTTCCCTCTATTTGTTTTCACTATAACTGTGTAGCCCAAATTACTTTTATAGTTTGGGCAGAAACTTCTGGATAATTAAGTAGGAAAAGGACAGCAATGCTGCCTTAGTTCACATTTCTTCTGATTTTAATCACAAAACTCAAAGATAGAACATATATAAGATAATTGGTTCATATTCCTAACAGTCTAGGACTCTCCTAAAACAAATTTTCTGCTATTTTGCCCATTGTTTCACTGCTTGACCCTTAGATGAGTTCAGTTGGTTAGAGAATGCTGCTAATAATATCAAGGTCATGGGTTTGATCCATGTACAGGTCATTCACTCAATGTTTGGACCCAATGATCCTTGTGGGTCCCTTTCAACTCAGAATGCTCTGTGATTCTGTGATACTTCTCTCATAACATTACTTGACGATGCACTAGATATCACCATCATGTTTCCTCTTTTCAAAGTATTTTTCCTTAACTCCACTGCACTAGGACTTTCTTTGTGCCATTCTTGTAATCCCTTTCCTCCAAACATCTCAATATTTATAGTTATTCTCACCTCATTCAGTAAAGGTAACTACTTATATTTATAAAGAAACCCAACAGACAAGCTAATGTCAAAATGAGAACATGAGTGACTTAAAAACAGCAGCTTTCTCAAGTAGCCCATACAATATGACAAAACCCAGCTGTCCTGGTTTCATCTGGGACAGTGTTCATTTTCTTCTTAGTCACTGGTACAGTGCTGTGTTTTGAATTTAGTATGTGAATAATGCTGATAACACATTGATGCTTCAGTTGATGCTCAGTGGTGCTCACTCTAAGTCAAGGACTTTTCAGTGTCCCATGCTCTGCCAGCGAGCAGGAGCACAAGAGGCTGTGAAGAAGCACAGCTAGGACAGCTGACCTGAACTGGTCAAAGGGATAACTCCACACCATAAAATGTCATGTTCAGTGTATAAATGAGGAGGGAGTTGGCTGGGACCCGCCCATTGCTGCTCTGGGACAGGCTGGGCATCAGTCACCAGGTGTTGGGCAGCTGTATTGTGCCTCACTTGTTTCTCCTGAGTTTTGTTCCTCTCTCTCTCTCCTTTTCATTACAAGTATTACTATATTTTACATTGTTTCAATCATTAAACTGTTCTTATCTCAACCCACAAGTTTTGCTTTTTATTCTAATTCTCCACCTCACCCCACTCAGGAGCAAGGAGTGAGCAAGCAGCTGCGCGGTACTTCGCTGCTCCTTGAGGTTAAACCATGACACCAGCAAAACAAAGAGGAGTCAAAGAATAGAGGAGGCAGTAGAACAAAGCCTGGAATAGCAAAACTGAAACAAGGTGAATTGAAACAAGTAACAGCCTAAGTTAAGTCAGTATTTAAGTTGTAGCCCTACTGAAAAAGGCAACAAACACTTGGTTTGTACTTTCTGTCACTGCTCTCTTGGGTAATTGCTGGGCAAGTACTGACTGGGCAGGTAGCACCTATATAGTTGCTGGCTAGTCACAGTTCTGCTCTTACCAAATGCTGGTGTCATGGGGACATGGGAGAGCTGGAGTTTTTGCAGTAGACAGGATTTAGGGGACAAAGGGAAAGCTCCGTAGGAAACCAGACTTTAATAGTGCTACTGCTCGCAGAACACAGCTCACAGCTTGTTTATTTTACATGAAAGAAAAAGGTGCAAGAAGGAAGAGAGCTGGGTGGATAAACCTAAGGAAGACAGTTTCCTGATTCAGTATTTCCTCCATCATGCTATATCAAGTTATTTTTTTTACAGTCTGTGAAAACTTAAGTCACCCCACGACGTGTTGGTGACAGGAATTCTTAAAAAGCTATAATCTCACAGAAAAAACTAAGCATAAGCCAAGAAACTTCTTTTATCACATACATACATCGCATAGATATTGTAATGTCTAGGTCTACTAGAAGAGAACAGCTACTTCAGAAGTTCCTTAAATAAAACATAAATTAAGAAAAGAGAAAAAGAAAGGAAGTTGACATCCTAACAAAGATACTGAAAACTGCCAACTTTGCTCCATGAAACAACTCTGAAAACATATAAAATAAAATAGACTATAATGGGATAGATTCTACCTACTGATCTCTTTTACTTACATAGCTATTGTACTATTCCAAACCATTAAGCTGCTTTGGACAGCTGCTGAAACAAAATTCTTGGGACTAAATATTAGGGCTCTCTCTTAGCCTCAATTCTACCAAAGAATGGGATGAAATGCAGTCCCACCAGCAACTCATAAGATCCAATAGCCTATGACCCTTGAAAAACCCAAATCAGAGACTCCATGTGACCAGGAATGGCTGATTCTACCTTCTGCTGATGCATGTAAATCTTATTTCTAGCTTTGAAAAGGTGTGAGAATCTCAGACAAAAAAATCATTACGTGTTTGTGTGTAGAAAATTCCTTTAATTAGAGACACTGGATATTTTGGAAACTAAGTTCAAAAAGTTAAACAACGTTACTAGGACTTCTGGATTCCAGGTGCTAAGTATCTAGCTATATAGGTTGGCAGACACAACTGATGTCAGTAAATATCTGAAACATTTCCAAATATGACTTCATATATATTAACAAATTATGTACTAGAATAAAAGCTCGTTTTTCATGGATGGAGTCACAGCAAACTTAAATATCACTTTCATACCACGCAATCATTTATTTCTATTATTTTTACTGTGGTAGCACCTGAGATCCCCAGTCATAAGTTGAAAACATAGGTCCTACACCGAGAAGAATATATTAGTCTTCTCTTCCCCTAAGCACATTCCTAATATTTTTTTCCTACACATACACACTGTAACTGTGTCCTTTCTGTGAAGAAGCCAGGTTTATGATCTAGGATGCATAAAAGAACCCAAGAATTGGTGTGAGCAGTTTTATGCACTTACTACACAGAAGAGTTCTTGAAGATTCTTCTCAAGCTCTTACATGCTTAGCCTGCTTGCTTCAATATTACAGCCCACTTGCAATTAGGTGAACAGAAAGTACTCTGAGATGTCAGAGAACTTAGTATGCTGAGAAGTTGCAGCAAAACACCACCATGTATTTATATTCACCTCTTTTTCTTTATGCATATTAATCACCTTCTGGCAGCTCACTGACTCCTCTGCAGAATACAAGAAAGGACTCTCGCAAGCCCACAGAATTTCCATTTCAAGGCTAAGAGAGCCTTCCAGGACATATGCCCAGGATATAATTTAGTAGGTAGGAATCTGTGTTGAAATGAAAGTAGTTTACGGTGTAGAACTCATCCAGTAAACAGGATTGATTTATGTGGGTGCCTGAGGACAGCTGCAGAGTAAATTCTAAGAAACAAAGAATGGAAAGCTTCTCCCACTCTTACAGGTGCCTAGCCTCCAAGACACTTGCAGTAAGGAAGCACTTTATCCTATTTATCTTACCCTGGCATGACTCAATTCACAACTTGCCTTAAAAGAAATCAGTGTTCTAAGTACTTGTCCTCTCACACAAACCTTTATAGCTTTAAGATAACAGAAATATCTCTCAGCTCCTCATCTTTACTTTGAAAGCACTTTGTGCTGCTTTCTTTTAAAGACTATAAGGTGTGTGCTGTGATCTGCTGGAAGAATATCTTGAAAAAAAAATTACACAAGTTAAGAAGTGCACACATGTTCATAAGTATGTTATATATATGTATTATTTTGCTTGCACACACCTAAACAGACACCCAAACTCCAATCAGTTGCAAAGAAGCCCTTCAGGTTGGCATGTATGAGCAGCATCTTCGGTCCATCAAATATTTCTTTTAGGCATAAGAAAATGCAGAGAGAATGTTATGGTGGAAGACTTAACCAAAATGTTAAGGTTACACTATCCAAACCCAAAGAAAATAGCAAACTGTGGTCACAGTGTGAGAATTAATTACATGTACCAATGCCAACAGAATTACTACCAGAAATAGTCAAGAACTGAAAAAAAGAAAATTTATGTATCCAACTTAAATTGCAGGCAAAGCTTCAAGCATAGTCAGCAATTAACAGCATTGGAAATCTATTATAATTCTGTCCTTTTCATCCAGTGTTTGAGGATGAAAGAAAGGCACTGGAATGAGCCACATAAGTCACAACAGGTTTATATTTCATTTGAATAACAGAACCAGAAGTAAATAGTGTTCTTCTTCAAATGTTAGGTTTTCCTCACTGAGCTTCCATTAATGTTCCAGGCCTGACCCTGTCTACCTTGAGACTTGAAATCACTAGTTAATTAGGTGTATATTCCAAATATGAATCAGTTCTATATGGAAATTGTGTTTTAATCAGATTAAAAAAATCCCACCTCTTTGGGTGCTTCCCCCACACACAACGTTTTAATACAAACGAGGAGTTATCACGGATCATCCAGCAAATGAGCAAAACAATCTATTACTAAAAATTCACAGTACTTTGCCTAAATTTCTCCTGTCGAATTTTATAGACCAATACACGGAAATGTATTTTAAAAAAATACAGGATATTAGACTATATATACACAGAGATACATTTCAAGCGGGTCATCCCGCTACCTATGGAGGACATCCAAAGCACTTTGTGCACGCAAGGTAATGGATGCAGGTTGTTATTCCGAACGACTGCCTGAAATCCATCAAAAATAGGCATAATACAGGAATCCTACCAGACTCTCCCGCACCCGAACTTCTCAAACATTAACTCGAGCCTTGTGTGTTTTTGGGGTTTTTCTAATCTCCACGCTAGCTCCTCTTCTGCTCGAAGGAGAAAGGAGAGCAGGTCCCGGCTCCACAAAGGCGGCCGCTCCACCCTGGGCGGCGCGGGAGAGCTGCAGGCGGGTATCGGGCGCATCTCGCGGCGGGGGCGGCGGGCGTTATTTCTCCTGTCACCCCGCGCCGCTGGACCGGCGCCGGCGGCGGGGACCACACCCCACCCTGCGCCGCTCAAGCTCCCTCCCTAACAAAGCGCCTCTCCTGGCTCCCTTCCTCCCTCTTCCCCGCCTCCCTCACCTCCCCGCCCGCAGGTCGAACGCCACCGCTTCCCGCCCCCGCCGCTCTCCAGCTCCCCGCAAACCCGCGCTGGATTCCCGCCTCGCCGCGGCGCGGGCGGCGGCGGCACATGGCCTGTCCCGCGGGACACCGCCGCCTCTCCGCCGGGAGATCACATCCCGGAGGACCCCCAGCCTCCAGGTGCGGCGGCGCGGCGAGGAGGCGAGTGCGGGGTGTGCGTGTCCGTGTGTCCGTGTGTGTGTTGTGGGGAGCGGCGTGCGAACACTCAGCGGCCGCCGGGAAGCGGGCGGACAGCCCCGCCTTAGCACGGCCGGGCGGAGCTCCCGGTCACGGCACGTCCCTAGCGCGGCGTCCCCCATCCCGCATCCCCGTCTCCATCGCGCACCCTCATCCCGCTCCGCTCCCGCTCCGGGGGCGCGGGATGGGTTCCCCGCCCCGGTGCGGCGGCCTCGGACCCAGCTCGGGCTTTACCTCCGACAGGCGCTCCCGCGCGACGCGTGGTGCTGGCCGCGGTCAGCGGCGCCCCACGGGGCGCGGCAGCGCGCCGGGGGAGTCGAGGCCGCTCCTCGCCGCGCCCCGTCCCGCGCCGCCGGCGCGGAGATCCGGTCCCCGGCGCCGAGCGAGCCCTGTACCGGCTACGTGGGCTCCGTGCGCCCGGCGTGACGCGGCTTCCTGCCGCAAGAGGCGGAGCGCGCGAGGAGTACCCCCGGCCGAGCGGCGGCGGGCAGGAGCCGGTGCGGGCGGACGGGGAGTCGTACGGCTGACTCGGCTACTCCGGGTACCGCCCGCTCCCGGGCCGCCGCCGTGAGCTGGGTTTCCCCGGCTCCGTGCGGGAGCAGGTGTCCGTGTCCTCCCCGGCGGGGCTGGAAGTGCCGGCAAAGGATTCGCTCCCGCCTGGCGCCGCTCTTCGCGTAGGGTTTGGAGCTGCGGGCCGTCCCTCTCTCTTTCTCCTTCCTTCTCTCCTTTCCTTCCTCGCCCCCGCGGCCCGGGTGGGACCGTTCGTCTCTTCCCAAAACCCGCCGTGTTCCCCCTGTGCCAGGAACATGCTCCGGGCGCTCCGCACTGGCTACTACCCTGTGTGTGTGTCATCTGTCCCAGCCCATACGCGCAGTTCTATCCCAGGAAAGAAGGGGGAAGCTCTAAATGGTCCAGATTAGTTCTGTTTCAGGGCTATGTGCGTAATCTTCTGGCGGCTTTTATGTTTCCCGGGGGAAACTTGGAGAACAATTGTTTCTTTCCACGCTGTACTTTTGCTCCCAAGTTAAAAATAGGATCATTAGCCTGGAGATTTAAGGGTAGAGTGTAACCGAAGGCGAGGCACAAATTCCTTAAATAGAGGGAACAAAAATAAAAATGATTTTGTGAAGCTAAAACAATAGTTTGCAATCTTTCTGCAGTTTTCCCAGAGTTTTTTTTATCATCTAAAGACTGAATATGGACCCTGAAACTGAGATAAAGAAGCAAGTAAACCCTTTCTACTGCAACGTAAGTATTCCTTATTGAAAATTGTAACTAATACAAAATAATTTTGGTGGAACAAAGTTGTACTAAACCAAGTGTGAACGTTTTTGGTTTTTTTTTCTCTTGAGCAAAACTGATAAATAGCTCTGGAGTTGAAGTTGTTTTGCTGTCTTTGACTTGGATGTGTGTTAAGAACCAACTTATTAAAACTAATAATTTTAATAATATTGTATTTCTAAATAAGGGCATTCTTTTTAAAGTGGAAGATTAAACTGCAGCTCCTGTTCAGAAAAAAAAAATCCTAATTTCTCTGGTTGTCAGATTTATTGCTATTATTTTTAAACATCTCGGGTTTTTCAGAGAAGAAGAAAGTAATTTGGACTGCTGTTGTTCATTCACATGATTTTAAACCTAGTCTGCTCCCATTCTGAACTGGCCCAGGCATAAACCAGCTGTATGGAAAGCTTCCAGAGTGAGGCAGGCCCCAAAATGATCAGAGTAACTGTGTTAATCTGGATGCAACACTGAGAACTGGCTCATCTTAGGCAGGTGTACTGGCTTGTTACAATTATGCTGGGCTTCTGGTTCACACTTGTTTAAGAGTGTGTGAGGAAGATCTTGATTCTGTCTTTACTTATCTACACACACAGAGAAAATGGTATGAGGTGGCTGCAGAGTTCTGGAGACATCTGACATTTTTATGTGATGTGGAGATTCTTGTTCATTCCACTGTCTCGCAGGCTCATAAAGAAAAGTTCTGGGAGGCTGCTTTAGTTTTTAGTATAACTTACTTATACTGACAGTTTGATAGTAGATCTGTTTTGATATCAGTGGTATTCTATTTCTTTTTGTTTGTGTGCAATGCTGGAAATGCTTCTCTTTGATCTAGATTTGCAAAATCTGGTGTGCTTCTGCATTAAACTTGCAGACTCACTTCCTTGGATTCAAACACAAGACGGTAAGATCAGTTTTTGAATGAACCTTTTTCAGATTTTACAGATTTATTTAGCAATAGAATATGGATTTGAAATCTAGTTTTTAATGTAGTTGTAAAACATACAGTTTTTACATATTTTACTTATTTACATATTTAACTTGTTTTGCTGCTTTACTCTCTTGTTTACTGCAATAAAGTAGAACTTGGTTTTGTACATTAGTTCTGTCAGAAAATGTTGTTACAACTTTGTGTCTAGTAAAGACAATGCATGAGAATATGTGGCTGTTAATAAATGCAGAATGGATTTACTTGAATAATAGACAATCTCAGAAAAAAGGGCATTTGTCTTTTTCAAATTTCTGTTCACCTGAGATAGTCTATGGTGTTGGTGTTTATCTAACTTATTTTATAAATAATAAAAGCTTTTCATTGTTGTTCTTTGAATCTTAAGTATCTTTCTTCCTTGTTGGTTGATGACTTGGTAACTTAGGTTGAAGAAGCACTGAAAGCTCATGGCGTTGGTAAGTGCAAGATTTTTTACTTCCTGCTGTGTTCTATATAGGCATCTTTCTCCCTGCCCCAGTGTAATTGTTTATGAAACAAACAAGAAAAAGACTTTCTCAAGATTGTGCTTTAAGACCTGTCTTGTGTTCTTTAATGACATAACTGTCTAATGTTACATAAATCAATCAATATTATGAGCAAGAGGTATGCAAAGTTAATTAATAAGCACTAGCTAAAATACTAAAAATCATCTACATTACAGTTTTGAGAAACCTTAAAGAATTCAAGACCTTAGACACCTTCAAGATTTAAAATATATTTCTAAAAACTATGCTTCTTAAAGCACATGGAAATGTATATACTTTATTTTTAAAAGAGATTATCAAAAATATCTTAGATTATTTTAATAATCTTAATTAGTTGAAGCATAGTCCTTTTAATAGGTTTATTATATCATTAAACCTTCCATGGGTCATTATGAACTGGTCTAGTTCTAGAAGGAATGAAGGTCTAACTATGTTCATGATTGTTTTCCTGCTTCGGTTTCATGATGGACCAAAATGTATTTATAGGTTTCTACAGTGCACTGGTCCTAGAATTTGGCTTGAAAGTCTCTGCCAAGTTATACGTAGTCGTTGCACCTACCCAATCTGGGAATATTTTTTTGGACTGTAAAGGAAATTTAAGTGATTAAATATTTGGAAGCTGGATGCTGCTGAAATTAATGCCCTGAAATTACTAGATGCCCTGAAATGTTTAGAGACACTGAACTTAATTGGTCTTCCTCTTTGCCTGCTTTGTTGAATTACCTAACACTAAATAACTTTGTTATTGTTTGGTGTGAATGCTTTTTGTCCATCTTTAGCCAAAAAAAAATCTCATAGCACATTCAAAACTAAACATAGCTTAGTTTTCTCATATCAAAAAGCTCAAATAGTTTTCTTTAAAAAAAGTCTGTTATACCAAGTTGGTTTTTGTACTAACAAGTTTATTTCCATTTCTGGGGTGGGTTTTTTTGGTTGTTGCTTGTTTGTTTGTTTTGTTTTGGTGGGTTTTTTGTTTTGTTTTTTTTTTTTAGTTAAAACACCCAGTGGCTCTGGGAAGCAAGTGAAAACACCTGTAAAACTTCCTGATTATGGTAAGAACATTTAATGCCTGCCCCCCTCATCTCCCCCAGAAAAAGGAAGAAATAAAAAATACTGAGGTACAATATTACAAGTGCTTTCTAGATCTTAGCAGGTCATTGGGAATTAGTTTCTGTTCATCGTATTTTCCATTTTAAGTAATATTTTGTAATAATACTTAAGACAATATTTGCAAACTAAATGCTTTAAAAAGAGTGAAAATAGGATTGGGGGGGATAATGTTTTATAATAACTAACTTAATTTGTGATGTGGGACCATGTCTGAGCAGGGATTCACTTGAATGCGAATTTCTTGCAGTGCAAACTGAGCCAGAGAGGTTTCATGGACAGACATTGGAAGAACAGCTTAATACATGTAAAGATTCAGAACCTGCACTTGGTGAGGGCTTTTAATACTGTAGTTGTTTGCTTGTGGGATATTTACCTTTAAAGGGTATGGATTAGTTGTTTAAAATGTAAAATTAGGTAATGTGTAATAAAATCTCATTATGGTTACACTTTTTCTTTAATGTCTCTTTTGGAACTAGCACTGATGATTTGTTTCCTATGTTTTGTTTGTTTTTTTTCTATTTATCCAGGTCTTAATTATATAATAGAGTACCGATCAAAAGACAATTTTCCTTTCCTCTATGAATGTCAACTGTGCTACTGTAAGACGGGACTGAATAACATGTTCATGCATGTTTGTGGTTCTAAGCATAGACTGGCATACCTGGTAAGTTCTTTTTGTTTGCTTTAATGACATGATTTACGGGGAGAATTTGGTGGTCATGTTTTGATTTAAAAAAAAACCAAACACAAGATGTTATGCAAGTTTTTCTGAAAATGTTTGTATTTGTATTGCAACTGTGATAAATAGACTTAAAATTCTTCTCACCAATAATGTGCATGCCTGTCCATTGCTTGACACTGAGGTTTTAGTTTATTCTGTTTTGGTTAACCAGTAATGCCAATTAGGAAATCTATAGTTAAAATTGAGTAGAAGTCAAAAGCCTTCTTGACCAATTTTTGTAATATCTAAAAGAAAGGGATCAATGAAGAAACTGTTCCATCTTTCAGATGCTTTAAGAGGAACATAATTATAAATAAACATGATACATATTAGATAGAGGCTGTGACTTGGAATCAGTGGAAAAAAAACCCAACTTGTATTCTCAGTTTTGAGGCTGGACAATCTGTTGCCTGTTTTATGACAATCTGCAAAGCTCTCAAGGTTCACATCAGCCCATAAACATTTTTTTCAGCATGTTTAGAGAAATGAGGTTGTCCAGTCTTTGAATGTTTACTTGAGTGTATTTGTTTAGGATCGGCTTAAACCAAAACTGAGAAAGCAATATTCTGAAAGGTATCTTGATGCTTTCCAATAGAAATTGCTCAAAGTTGATATTATATCCCACATATCTTAAAGTCATAGAAAGCCGAGTTTGTATAGCATTTCAAGGCAGTTGTAGAGCTAAAGTTATTGGGTATACTGTGATGAATCTGCAGTGATGTCTTTCATAAATATCATGCTGTTTTTGGTCATTAATTCAGATGTACATGCTGAATTTTGCTCAGCTATTGTATTTCTTGTTTACTTTGAATTGTTTCCTGCAGTTCTTATGCTTATTCACTGCATCTCTGCTATATTCTTAAATACTATAAAAGTATAATAATTCAACAAGGATAACTTTTAAGTCATGCACCTGAGATCGATTAACCCTAGGCAATGGAAAAAGCAGGAGACTAAATGACTGGAATTTGCTCTGCTGAAAAGGAGCTGGGGGTCCTGGTGGATAATAAGCTGAAGATAAGTAGTGTACCTTGGCATAAATGAAGGTTAACAGCAAGCTAAGCTAAGCTAAGCTAGACCAGGGCATAGCCAGTAGATCAAAAGAAGGATTATTTCCCTGTCCTTGATACTTGCTAGGCCATATCCAGAATATTGTGTCCAGTTTTGTGCTACTGCAGACAGAAAGCTGCTGATGAAATTGAACAAGTCCACTGGAGAGCTGCCAAGGGGGCCAGGGGGCTGAAGCACACTTGTGCTATGAGGAGAAGTTAAGGTAACTGGCTTCATTCAGGCTGGAGAAGAAAAAGTGTCAGGGCTGTCCAGTACCTCAGGGGAGGTTATTAAGAAGGAAGAACCAGACCTTTTATGGAGCTGCTTGGCAGGAAAATAAATTCAAACGGGATTTTTCTACTGGACGTACAGGGGTTTTTTGCTGTGAGGGCAGTCAAGCACTGGAGCAAGGTGTCCAGAGGGATAGGGGAATCTCTTTTTGCAGAGGTTTTTAAGACCCAAGTGGACAAAGCCCCGTGCAACCAGTTCAGCAATTAGTGCCAACCCTGTTTTGATCTGAAGGTTTGGCTCCAGGCCTTTAAATTATTCTGTGATTCTATGCATAATCATTTTAATAAGTTCTGCTATGTATATGTAAAAGTTGATTTGTCTCCCATGATTATTAACTGTGCTAGATCTGGAAGGAGTTGTGTGACTTAAGGATTTGCGTTTCCTTATTTTCTAGAAACAACATTATCCTGAGATAGCAGAATCTGATGAAATTAAGGGTAAAGGTTCTGAACTGAACAGAAAAGTTAGGCAAGTCGCATTAACAATTGAGAAGAAAGAAGGAAGAAAACAAATAAAGGTACACTTCTCTGAAGCTTCATATTTAATAAACAAGGAAAGTAATTTCTGTTACAGTGGGCAGATTTGCTTTGGATGGTAAGAAAATCTTGCCGTTTTAACCTTTATTACAGGTGCTTTTAATCATTTTAGTAATTCCTCCAGGATTATTCTGGACACAATTTCCTATTGGTCACTGCCATCATAAGTATTTCTCTTGTTTGAGATAATACTTATGCTACCTGGGTTTATAGAAGTAGGATTCTAGAGTGCACAAATAACGAAAAATATGTATACTCATATAATCAATTCTCAGCTCTCTCTCTCTGTGTGTGTGTAAAATAACTTGCCTTACTTGGAAAGCTTGGAAAGTAGCTTTATGATTTTTCTCAATCAGTTTCTGCTTTTTTAGCACCTCATGGCAATTCTCTGGGGAGCCATGTAAATTTTCTGATAGTACAGAGGCAAGTATGGGGATTTGCAGGTTGATATGAGATAATAAGCAGTGCCGTGGGATCTCAGGAACACCATAAACTTCAATTCTTGGGGAACTGCACCCTTAGAAGCATGTTTACATGAAGATATCTTCATATTGTTTTCTGTTGATACTTACACTACAGTAGTATTTATAACAGGCAAAGCTGCTCTTGAGGTGTACCTTACCACACTGATTCATGACAAGCTTATTGAGGTGCCCAATGTTCTTTATGGTATACATTAAATGTGTTTTCTCCATCACCTTCAATGTCTGTCAGCATCCTGCTTGATAAGCAGCATTTCTTGACAAGATCCCTTGCTAATGCTACTTAATGTGCATAGATGTCTCTTTTCAAAGAGGAGTTCACCAGGTTCCTGTGTTAAAGCTGGCTGTGTCTTGCCCATCTGAAAAGAGACCTGTGTTTCTTTCTGGGTGATACTATCAGGCCTAGGCTCAAAGATGAGAGCCTGCACTCATCCTATTCTTTTTTGAAGAAGAACAAGTACAGGAGTATTGGAAGATCAAGTCAAGAACGAACGCTGTAGAAGGCAGAGATTCAGATTATCAAATGTGTTCTATCTTTCATTTTTAACTTCTGCTTACAAAGAAAACCAAAACTGACTATCAGCAGCAACTTTTTCATTTGACCTACTTAAATTTCTTCTTGACTCAAGACTCTTTCTTTTACTTGAGATTCATGTCCGTGGATATAGAAATAATCAGTACCATCTATATTTTGTAGACCTTTCTGTTTTTCATGGTAATTTCATTACATCCATAGCAAATCCATTCTTGATTTAAGGAACTTTTAAACAGAGCATGTATAACTTGGTTTAATTTTACTGCTGTATCTTCTGAAACCAGCTGTTTGATTTGTTTAATTTTTTTTTTTTTTAAGATCCAACAGAAATTTAATTGTGGTAAACAAGTGTTCAGGTAACTAACTTTCTGCTTTTTAGAATATCCATTAAGGGATTTACACGTATGTATTTTACACTACTTGTTATATATTCTTTAAAAAAAATTAGGTCTGATGGAATACCTATGGAATAATTTTATCCACAGAATAACTAACATAAATGGGTTTTATTTTTAGGTCGTTACAGATGCTCCAACAATGAGGAGGAGATGGCAAGAATGTAAGTGTGCTTGGTGGGATGTAAATTGTCCATTTCTAATTTGAGTAAACTCCTTTGATCTTAATCAGCTTGATTTAAGGACAAATTGAAATATTTGGTCAGCAGTTGTGTACATTTATGTTCTAAGATGCATTTTGGACAGTTTATTTTGAAAATCTGATGGATGAAGAAGTTATTTCGTTGTCCCCATAACTGGAGAGGCCTGTTTTACATGGCTTTGTTCCCTCTCCATTTTTCCATTGCAGTCGCCCTCACTTCCCAGGGTCCTTTATCTATGATTTCTTTTTGTCTGGTAGCTAATGTAGTCTCTGCACTGCCAGCTGCTCAGCAGCATTTTGGTGAAGTGGCCAAAAGGAGCAGGTTGGAGCTCTATATATTTGCAATACAGAAAGCTGCACAGAATTCTTAAGGCATAACTACAGATGTTACCTGTGGAAGAAAACTCTCTGTTTTACTAGCCATTGATACTCACAAAATTGTAGGAATGTGGGATTTGTGAGAGTTTCCCACTCAGTTTTAATCTTTTAAAACTCATTGTATACAATGATGGACAGACAGTACAGTTGCATGCCGCTTTAGGAAATGGCTAAAAATTGCTACAAGACCCTCATTCTTAGACCTGGATGAAAAATAAAGATTTGAATTAAACTAATGTACTTAATTTTAAGGTATATTAGTATGTAAATGGTATCTCAAAATAACTCAATAGAAGTAATGAGATGATTTAGATTAGCAGTGTCATACTCTGAAGAGGAAAAATAACAATTCTGAATCTGGGAAAGTGGTTTGAAATAAGTTGAGTCCTATTCAAACTACATTTCTTGACTGTAACCTGATGGTTAATGTGTCTGATTTTGCAGGTGACTGTGCATTTATAGTATCTACGTATTTTAAGAAATGTGTGGATGTAACTATAGCCAGGGTATAAAATATTCAAAACTTTGTTACTAATCTGTAGTTCATATTTAATATGCTGTCACATAATAATGCTTATAAAATTATTCTTTGTGTTTGTAACTACTATTGCACAGAAACAGAGCTAGTTGAAATTGAAGTGCAGTTTTAGAACCCTCCTCTATCAAGATAATGTCCATTATGCTACATTTCAAGCATGTTTGTTTAGATTCTAATGCAGATGACAGCCCTTCAAAAGCTAAAGTTCAGCATGTGGATGCATCGCTTAGTAATGCAGAAGAAGCAGACAGTAAAATTTCAGATGGGAAACTGCCAGACTCTATTCAAGGTAAGAGGAAAAATTATTTTTTATTACAATTTTTTTAACTTTCACCAGCACTTGAATTATTTACTCTGTATGTGCCTATTTATAACTTCCACAATTGAGTTATAGAAGGTGAATTTGTGCAGTGTGTGGATGGGCTTGGGGTCTGTGGCAGAGGAAAGAATAATCTCAGTGTCTGCAAAGAAAACAGTCCTGTTTTTATTAACATTGTCTTGAAATCAGAGCCAGATATAAATATAAAAATCAGTGAACACCATATAACTGAAGAAACATCAGAAGTTGCTACTTGGTTATAGACCTAATGTCAAAAGTGCAATTAGGATTCTGTCTAAATGCATTATAATTGCTCTCATTCAGAATATTTCTGATCAGAAACACAAACTTGTGGTTCATGATTGAACCAAATCTTTGATTTTTAGGCTCAATTTTTATTTTATTTCTTTACAAGATATCTTACTTTCACTTTCAGGTTTTATTGATGCTATCTTTAAAAATATTCTAAGCAAATAGTCTTTTTAAATTAAAATATTAGGAAAACATCACTTAATATACTGGTTTTATTGTTTTAGGTGGAAATAATGTTCAAGAGGAGAAGGAAAAAAGTCAGAAAGGACAAGCAAAACCAGATGAGAAGGTTGAACCTAATAAGGATATTGAAAGCAGCAAAGGCAACAACTCAGAAAGGTAAAAGAAACAAAAAAATCCACCACCTCCAAAACCCTTTAAATTTACTTAAAGAAAAAGGTTGTAGATGATAACTTTCTACATTGGATTTGCATAATAGTAAAATCCTTTTCTTCTGAAATTCTGCTCAGCTGTAAACTTCTCTCATCAACAGAAAACCTGGTGTATGTAAAGTCACCTCACATTTTGCTCTGGATGCAACTGGGTTACGTATTTAACTATTTTATCCTTAAGGTATAATCATCATGTGCTGCTCAAAACATTCAAAAAGAATGTTTCCTCATGGTTTAAAACCACCTCTGTTATGGGTTTATGTCAGAAAATTAGGGTGGTATATGAACTGATTTTGGAAGGGAAAGATAATCAGTAGATACTCGTAACAACTGGGGTTCATCTTTACAAAAGATTTCATGGAGGGACAATAAGAAATACTGTGTTCTAAAGTGGTGAAACTGTGGTTGCTGCTTGTAAGCATCTTATTAATAACAGTATTGTGAGTTCATTTTGAACTATCAGCCTTCCTGTGAGGAGGATATCTCCAACATCAGTCATCTTTGTGTAATAGAAGGAGCCACAGGAAAGCATCCAATAAGGTATATACATGCATCAAGCCAAACATAAGACTTCTGTTCCACCAATTACTTCTTTGGTTTTGCTCTTAATGATGTTTTCTCTTCAATATTTTTTAACTTTAACCAGTAATATCTCTCCCAGACATGGAGGGCTAACACCTTTGTATTGTTGACTGTTACCCAGTAAAATGTTGTTCCTGAAATATATTTTTGAAGAACTTTCACCTCTTTCTGGTGTAACCATTATGGAAAAGGATCGATTGAAATGAGATTCAAATCCAGGTTTATGAGTCTTTGTGTTTATTTATCTGGCTTTCAAATAAGTTTAACAGGTCTGAATCTGGAAAGTACACTAGTGTGTGAAAACTTTAAAAATAGGGAACTAATAAAAGCTCAGCTATGCACATCTGGAAATGCTGCTGTCTATTTCTACCCAATACTGGTCCTCATTGCGCAGTCCTGTACTTTAAATTTTAAGAACAGCATCCTTTGGAAAATCAGTCAATGTTATTCTTTTAATCTGTTTCAGATAGATCCTGAGTAACTATGAGCAGCCAGGGGTTTCAGTGAAAGACTGCTTTGGAAGTCAGTTACTAAATAAGGATTTCAGCTGGTTCCTTTAGTGTTTATTTTTGTGAGACTATTGAGAGATGTGAACTCAATATATAGTTACTTAAAAGGAATAAGATCAGATTCTCATCAACAGCAAGCTGTCAAATGATGCTTCCACTTAGAGATTCTGCAATATCTGTCTGAGAATTTCTATGACTCCTTATTTCTTTGCAGTTAAGTTCTGAACAGTCATCTGAAGGTGGAAATTATTTTATAATCATCTGTTTTTACTATACTTTCGATTCCTAAGAAAGATTTCAAGAAAGAGGAGAGCTTAGGTTTGGCAGTCATTTGGTTTTGGTTCACTTAAGAAACACTCAGCCACCCTCAGACCTGGTTCCTGGACTCACAAAGGGGTGGAATGTATCTATAGTAGTTGTAATTGCAGAACAGCACAAATATGGGTTAGTAACATTTATCCAGTATTTGTGTGACTACATTGTAAAACATTTCTTTTTATGGATGAATTTTTGTAAAGGCAAGTTTGTGAAGTGCTGATAAAAATCATACTGTAATTAGGAGCCTTGTCTTTCTGCAATGTGTACAAAAATCTTACAGCTATTACTACCAATGTCAAACTTTTTTATTAACTCTGGGTTTTTATACTTATGTGCTAGCTAAGCACACTAAAAAAAAAAGCAAAAAATGCATAAGTAATTTTTATGATGATATCTGGGACCACTGGGATTTCTCAAAGGAAATATCTGACCTTTCTTTCAGAGTGTGTTAGAACTACTATAGTAGTAGTGTGTCAGAAATTTAAACTGATTATCAGTTATTGGCTGGCTACACATTTTTACTGGATCAATCAACTGAATGTTTTATTTATTCTGTTTTAAGGTGTGAAACCAATAAACAATCGCAGGAAGAAAACAAAGGAATTGAGGTGAATATTTTTCTGTTAATGGGCTGCTCCAGTTTTCAAATAGTTGAGAAAATAATTAATATATGATTGGCAGTGGTGCTTAATTATTCAAATTAACAATATTATTGACAATAAATTAGCTACAAGTTATTAAGGCAAAACTATTAACAACAAGGCTTTTCCCTGCTTTGTTATGAAAGCCTATGTACACATTTCATATAAGCACCAACAATTAGAGCAAGAATTTTAGAGTAACCGTAATTGTTGCTGCTTAATTATATTTACTGCGCATAATAGATCTCTGGACTTTTTTTTTTTTGTGTTAAACAGCAACAACTTACAGCAAATCCTGAAGAATTCACTAGTCAAGAAGAACTTTTGGGTTATTTGGTGAGTGTTAGATCTTACCTTGCAATGTAATTTTTGGAAAAAAAAAAGAAATCGCTGATCTGCTAAATCTAAAATTTAGGCAGTCTGGTAATCCAACAACATATTTTGTCAGAAGGCAGGATTCAGAATGAAAGAAATGTCACTGAATTTTTAATATATCTATTCATTCTCAAGTTTCTAGACATAGTTTTTGCCAAGTACTGGTTTGCTGTCAGAGGAATGACTTGCCTTAATGAAAATTAATACATTTTTCTCAACTGTAGCTTAACTTCACTTCTTAATTACATGCTTAAGTAAAATGACTTGTTAAATTTTTTTCTCCTTTTTTTTTCATAACTGGTCTGTGATTTTCAAATGAGGGATTTGGAAAAATGTAATTCAGTAATGGAAGGAAGCAGAATGAAGATAAATATATGAAATATGCAGAAAGGAAAAAGGCAATTTTTAAGAAATAAAATGCAAGTTGTATATTTAAACCAAACCCTCCCCTCCCCCAAATCTCATAAACTACAAAAACCTGCCTATTTACTCTTTCTGTAAAGTAAGTGGCAGAACACCAGAATTCTGTTCAGTTGTTGAAAATATGTATTATGTACACATTTACAGAAGTGATACAAGCAATAAGTGTGGAAAACTAGCAGTTGCCAGTTGTTAGGTGTATCAACAACATTCAGGTCTTGCATACAGAAATGGTGATTTTAATAAAAGCACCAGTGACAAACTATGAAAATCTTTACTGGTAGCTGCTGTGTCTGAACTACTGCATGGTAATTTAAGCACTACTGTCTATTATAAAATCTTTTTTTCCTCTTTTTTATGGGGAATTATTAGGTGTAAAGGTCGCACCTTGTTAATAAAACTTGAATTTGTTTTGAGGTATATTCTTGCTCAGTATGATTGTCCCCCAGGAAAAAGAGGACTTTTGGGAATGTGATTGGAACAATGTTCTGTTTTGGAAAGTTTTCTTTGGAAATTGTTTAATATTAGCATCTACAGTCATATACTGCATTATATGTTTCTATTGCCATTGGATTCAAAAGGTTTCTTGTGTGGTGGATACAAAAAAGATGCAAGTGGTCTTTTTAGACTGTTTTTGGACTTGCTGTTCATATTGTGAAAAGTTATTCAATAATTATGCTTATTGTATACTTTTTTAATTGTGAAAATCAGTATGCTGAGCGTACTATGAAAATACTATGCTGAGATTTGTCATTAAAATAATCACATTTCTTGTATTACCTCAGCAAAGGTATAATTGCCCAAATTTAATCTTCTTTTTCCACCTAGTTTTTGACAAGATTTTCATTAAATATAACTTGTGCAAACCAGGACAGATAAATACCGTTAGTGTTAAAAATATAACCCCTGTTTTCATATAACACACTTAATGCTAGTTTTTTATTACTTTTTTCCATTGTTTGGAGTGTCCAGAAGACTGGATTGTTAGGACAGACCTGTAGTTCTGTTACATTGTGCCCAATGCAAGTGTTTTCAGCAGAACTGAAAAGAGAATGACACGTAGCCCTCTCTCTGAGCACTGTTGGTGCTACAACTTGCTCCCTACTAGAGCTTCATGGCTTCAAGACTGCTTTTTCTTCAGGCTTTTGGGGAAGAAGAAGGTTGGTGTAAGGCAAGGCAGCATGTGTTTTTAAATTCAGTAGCATTCTGGCTTTTTGCTACTTTCTAGAGAAATGGGTTATGACTATATTGCCTCAGGGAATGTGTACACATTCATTTGTATGCAGGTATCTTGGGAAGAGATCAAAATACTTATAGAAAGGCATTATCTTCAGTATATTTCCAGGTGTATTCTTGGGTTGTTCCTCTTCAAAGGATTGTTTTGGGTAGCAGCAGCTTTCTTCTGTTAGGGTTCTCTTTCATTCCACTTCCCTAGCCCCAATTTATGGGATTAAAAATAAAAACAGTATTTGCTTTATAATTTCAGCCATGTCTGACAGGAAGATAGAGACATAAAGAAAATGAGGTTCCTGCAGGTTCGTTTATAAATTGTGATCCTTCAGTCTTTCAGAGGGAAAATGTTTTATTGTATGTTGTTTTATTTCTTTTTTTTTCCCTAGCAAAGTTTTGAGATACTGAATGAAGATGATGCTTCATTTATCCTGAAAGTTACACAAACTCTTACAGATGCACTGGTGGAATATCGTCAGCAGAGTGCATCAAACAAAGTAATGTGGATTTTGTTTTGATTTGTTTCTACAACTCTGTAGATTCCTGTGATAATGCATTTTTATTATTATAGATAGTTCAATGAAACAAAATTGCTGTGGAGACAGTGTTGTAAGTTTTGTCTATTAAATATGCAAATTTTTGTGGTGATGATAGTATAAAATTTTAACTTTTCTGTTGAGGAGTCTTAATAATTTCTATTCAAAGGTGCTTGCACTTTTCTTGTTTTTAATAGTAACTAAAAATCATCTTGTCTCTTATTTCCCCACGCTTTTCCTTACATCTAAGTTTTTCTGCTATTTTTGCCCCTTTTAACTTAAGCTTTTCTCAGCTCTGAGAAAGACAGTCTTGTTCTGTATCCTGTTTCTGTTCCCAGCTTTCACTTTATTCACCATTTACTCAAGCATCATTGACATCAATTTTCTTTCTTATGCAACTTTTGGTCCTACTCTTTGGACTGTTCTCTTTAAGTTCTTCTTCCAGTATTAGAAACCAAGTTTTCCCCTCTCTGCTATTATTTTTGACTGAGTTGTCTTTACATAGGTGGTACATATGGAGGTGTTTCGAGTACTTCTTTGAGGCTGCTGACATGTTACAAAACAATCAAGTTCTGACTGAAGTAACTATTAACTCACTAGTTGTAGAAAACCAAAATGTTTTCCCACATTAGGCCTTGTTAGTATTCTAAACTGTGATCTTTCAACTGGTAATTTTTAACTAAATCTTTTGAGTGTAAAATGCTATCTTTTTAGACCTGACAGGTTGAGAACTAGGCTCAATAAGTATCACTTCATTGCCTAATACAGAGCTTTTTCTGATGTAGAGATATACCATGGGCAATGTATACACAGAAGTCCATTATCAGCCCTATGATTTTCAAAGAAATACTAGATTTTTCAGATTTGGTAGCAGAAATACTGGTCTTTTCCTTGGTTTGTGATCATTAAAAAATATAGTAGTGCATAATTTCAAGAGGTTCTCCATATGACATTCTGAAAACATCTTTTTTTTTTTTTTTCTTCAAACTCATAGGACCTCTTAGATGCTGAATATAATGGAGAAGCAGCATTGGAACGTTCCACAGAACAGTCTGATGTGACTTCAGCAGATGTTAGTGACTCTGATACTGGTAATGTTGGCTTTGCAATCTTTAATGTGCTTTGATCTTAACACTGAACCTTGCATAACATGAAACTTTTTTTCCCGCTTCTTTAGAAGCAGAGCTTAAAGGCAGAATAAAGCCACAGTCAAGTAGCATAAATGGGGTTGGGATGGGGTTTTTTCCCCATCCTCTACAAATATTAGAAAGGGAAGACTTAAAAAACATTGATCCTACTTAGGTGTAGGATTTGATGGAGAAACTGAGTTAGTGTCAACTCTGACTTTCTTCTGTTCAGAGGCAACTGTTTCTAAGGAGACTTTGAAAGTTTCTCTGGCTTTTTTTTCCTT
Organism: Manacus vitellinus; assembly: GCF_001715985.3. Lineage (NCBI taxonomy): Eukaryota > Metazoa > Chordata > Aves > Passeriformes > Pipridae > Manacus > Manacus vitellinus. Next base: position 3,085,339 of record NW_021939256.1, on the reverse strand, counting down.
CTCTCCCAATGTTTCTTTCCCTTCTTGTTGGAGAAGATGCTTATTGCAGGTCTAGTCAAATTGAGAGGTTAGTGGAAAGAAAGTTATGTTGTATAGGATGGATAATTCTCTTTAATACCTGAATACTGCAGCTACTTGGCCTTGGTACTTCTGATTAATTTTTTCAAAGAGTCCTGGATTTCTCTGAGGTCAATTCCCTCTGATATAAACAAATGGCTATTTTTCTCAAACTTAGGAATTTCAATCATATGCTTGGAAAGGCAAGATACCCAAAATACTAGTGAAGTTATTTTGTATGATTTTTGCTGTATAGTGTCAATTTTCTGTTTTTTTCTAGGAAGTTTGGCTTTTGAAAACCTCAGTTAATACAATGCTCATAAAAAAAAACCACAGTGACTTACAACAGATGAGATTTGAAACTTTACTCCCCTTTTGTAAGCATAATGCAAATAGCTTTCACCTGCCTCCCCACCCTTGCTTCTCCAGGATTTTCCATAAATGGAAAGCATTCCTGACTCTTGGTTGTTTGAAAACGTAGCAGTCAGATGTGAACCTTACCAGCAGTGCTGCTGTGCCAGACTGGAAACGCTTGTTTTGAAAAGCCCTATTTAAAGAAACACATAATGAAGTCTCTTCAGAATCTTCTCTTACTGAAAAACAGTATTTCTCTTCTTTAAGACTATTCAAGCAGCCAATCAGCTAAGCAGTCCTTACCAGTAAATGGAGAAGATGAACCCCAAAACTTTTCAACTGGCTCCTCAGACACAGCATATGAGAACAACATCACGACTGAATTTTTGAACAGTGTGAGAAATATGAATGTTGAGGAAGTTACTGCTACTCTACACAAAATAGCAGCAGCAAATCCAGCTTTCAGAGGTAATTCTCATATGCATGCATACACACACAAAAATTTATATAAAAATGTACATAACATATTTTGTTAGCTCTGTGAAATAGTAAGGACTTAGATAGGTCAAAGAACTTTGAGGTATTAAGGAGGGATGAAGAGACTTCTTTTTTCCCCCCCTTTAATTTTTGCAGGTTCCAGTTTAGGAATGGTGATTCAAGATGATTGCCTTCCCGTAAGGGCATCAATAATTGCTGAATATTTTGAAAATTATTTTCTCATTTTTGCACAGTAATATTTGCATGATGAGAGACAGTAAACTAAAACCAAGCATATTGTTATTAGAAAAAAGCAGAATCATTTGCCTGTGCTATAAGTGGGAAACGCTGGTTTTGTTAATACCAACAGCAAAGAAATTTTTACTAACAGTAAAAACTTTACAGTTCTTGAAGGAACTGTATTTGCACAGTAACACAGAAGTAACAGTGAAACAGAGACAAGTAGTCTTTTGCTTACAAGTTTCTAAAAAGTTTCAGCTAGTAAACCTTCCCATATCTTCAGTCAACTACTACCCTTTCTTCAGAAGTTTCCCATGTACATTTTTGAGCTTCTCAGAGTGTGTTTAGAGTCATAAAGGTTAAAAAAGGAACACTGAAGATAAGTACATTGTAGGGAAGCTTAAGATATTCTTTGACTAAGTGCTCACTGTGTGGAAAGAACTGGAGAGACTGCGGTCTGTGCTGTAACCATTCATGGGGTGTCTGTGTGTGCACACAACTTAGCAGAGTACCTGTTGGGAATGGAAGTTCTGGAACATATTGGCAACATAAAACCATGGAAGTAGAAAACTGTTAGAACTCTTCTCCTCCACAACAAAATGTTGAAGTTTCTGGTGGTAGTGATTTCTCCCATAAATCTTCCTTTGGAACCTGAGAATTTGTGGGTGGCAAATATGATTCTCTTTTGTGGTTTTGTATTTTTTATAGGGTTTTTTTTTGTGTGTTGAATACAGCTGCTTGCTCACCCTCCCCCACCAGCCCCCTGCAGCTGAGCAGGAAAGAGAACAGGGGAAACAAAAGTGAGAAAACTCATGGGTCATGATAACAACAGTTTAATGAAGGGAAAGTGTAGGAGGGAACAAGTGATGCAAAGACAATCACTCAGCACATTCCACAAGCACACTGATGCCAAGCCAGTCTCTGACCAACAGCCACCTTGGGAGCCAACACAACCTCCTTGCCTGCCCAGGCAAATCACTGGAGGAGTGCAGAGTGAGAAAGAAAGAAAGCCTTGACGTTGTACAAGCACCTTTTGCAATAGCCAAAGTAGGGGTATGTTATCAACACTATTTTGGCCACAAATCCATAGCACAGCACCACACAGGCTGCTCTGAAGAAAGTTAACTCAATCCCAGACAAAGCTGGTACAGGGTTCCAGGTGATCTTTGAAAGTGTCAGCTTCTATTGGACAGGTGAATAGAAACTGTTTAGAGAAACAAGGTAGGGATTAGTGGACACCTGGACAAATGTGATCTGCTTAGAGTGGCTAGTGGGGAATAAATATGGTTTTTGTGATAAGAAAAGCCTGCTTACAGATTTTCTGGAGTTGTTTGAAAGGGGTCAGCAAAGGAGTCAGATAAAAGTGATCCAGCTCACGTAGCCTGTTTAGAATTCCAAGAAGCTTTTGACTCTAATCAGAGGCTTTTAAGGGAACTAACTGGCTGTGGGAAAAGAGGAAAATCCTTATATTGTTTAAATAATAAAGAGATAGCAAGTGGGCAATTATCTTTTACATTGAGAAGAGGTTCCAGAAGAGAATCGTGGACCTGTGCTGTTTCATATTTTTACAAATGACCTGGAAAAAGGGATGAGTGTCTGGATGACAAAATTTTGTCAAATTTGAACCAGTTAAAAGTGTTGGTTGACCTGAAAAATTTCAAAAGCTCCTCATCGGATCAGGGGAAGTACCACCTTGTGAGTCAGAAGAATATGTTCAATACAGGGAATTAAGGAAAGAATGGAAATAAAGATGGGGAAAGTCCTTTTGCTATTGCATAAACTCATGCCTTTGCCTGAATCTGGCATAGGCCAAAGGGTTTCCCTTATTTCAGATAAAGGACTTAACTGCTGCAAAAGGTTTAGAGACAACAATAAAATATGGGAATATCTTCCATATAAGTAGGTGCAATAGAAAGCTATGATGCTTTTTGGCCTGGAACAGAGATGACTAGGATGCTGTAACAGAGATTTGTAAAATCATGAGTGGATGGAGATGACAGACAGGACTGTGTTCTTTCCAATATAAACTTGGAGTAGTGTGGGAGTCCAGCATGGACAAGAAAAGATGGTTCTTAATGCAGTAGTAAGTGGATGATCTATGGAACTCCTAGCAGAAGGATACTGTGGATTTTATAAAAATCCTACATGTTTCCTTGTTTTCCCTGTCTGGCCCAGACCGGGCAAGTGTTTGGAAGAGAGCACTAATGAAAAGTTTACCATATCAGACTTTCCTCAGAGAATTTCCTGAGCTGAAGATGATCTGAGATGAGGAGAACATGGTATTCCCACACCCTGCCAAGCGTCAGGCACAATTGTCCTGCTTTTACTCTTCCCTTAGCATTTGGTTATGGGTGCTGAATGTTTATTATTGCCACTTAAACAGTCCCCATGTTTCTTCTACTTCTCTCACCCTCCTCAAGTCATGGGCATTAGTTTCATCAAAGCAACATGGCCTTTTTGCTTGTGTTCAGAGGACACTTTAACTTATTGTTACAGTGATAAAATCAAGCACTTCTGGTTGTGGTTTCCTGATTATCAGCTGCAGATCTTTCAAAGCAGGGGTAGAGAGGCAAGACAAACTCTTTAACTGAACTAGTACAGCTGTTCATAGCAATATCCAGTTACAGTTTCCAGGCACATTTTGGTTGTTAACAGTTAAGGTATTTTTCATTTAAGAAGGAAAGGTCCAAACTCACCTCAGCATCTAAATGTTTCCATATAAATTGTAGTTTTAAATTAATTTTATAATAAAATGGCTTATTTTCTGGTTTTGTTTGTTTTTTTCCCTTAACTAAGGAATTGATATTCCGAATGTTATAAGGATCCTGGCTGAAAGTGGAACTTTGAGGAGGCCAAGCAATGGCAGCACACAGTGACATGGTGATTAAAAGAGTTAATATAGCAATGTTTACTTTCTGTAAGTTTGTTGTTTTACTTAATGAGAGCTTAACAGAGTTGACTTTATTATGTGTAGGTTTTGTACAGTGTTATTTTAATTAAGTTAATAACTTGGGTTTGAGATTCTTGTTATTTATTTCTCCATGTAGCTGAAACTTCTATATATTATGGAAAGGTTGTAAAGCTCCTATTCTTTCTTTCCATGTAAAACATATTTTTAAAACAGGCAAATTGTGTTTTTCAATATCATTAAATACATCAAGTACATTGAGAGTCTGATCTTTTCTTATTGTTGGTTCTTTTACAAGGAGTTATCAGCAGAATTAACTACTGCAGTCAGCAGTACGGATTAATCCTACAACGTATACTCAGAAGTTATTCCCTGTGGCTGCTGGGCCTCAAAATCTTTTGTGATCAAAACCCCTCTCCCCTATAAGTGTTATGAATAGGTCTCCACTTTTTTTAAAAATAAAGATTAAAAGTAATAATAAAAAGTCAGTGCTGTCAGTCTAGTTCTGAGTTGAGAAGCGTCTGGATTATAGCAAATTTAGGGAGCCCAGATAAAGCCTGGAAGGTTTAAAAAAGTCAAAAGAAGTTGGCTATGCTTGAAAATTCATGAATATGTCCCAAGAGATCTAACTAGACTGGTTAAGAGGCACTGATGTGGTAGCAAAAGTATCTTCTTTCTTCTTTTATTCCACCAGTAGGAGAAAGAAATGAAAGCTGGGTTATTCCATCCTTTAGGCTCTTAACGTGAGCTTTTTTTCAACTAAAGTACTAGTGGTTTTGACTGAACGTAAAGGTCTATGTATTAATGGCTTCTACTTTTGTAGGCGGTGAAAAAAAGTTTTGGATGGTTATAAATTAGTGTACTTAAGAAAAACAATATTTTTTTAAAGTTAAATTGTGTAGTTAAAATTTGCTTCCTGCTTGTGATGTTGGGCAGCATTCAGTGGTTCTAATTAAAGCTCTTCAGCTTTGCAGCCAAATGCTGGTATAATATAGACATGCTGGAGCCAGATGGTAAATGAACCTTTTAATGTTAACTTAGTTTTTTGGAGATCTGGATGAAATTGAGAAGCCTCATCCTGATGGTTTCACATCTTCATGTCATGGAATGCAAGATGCAATAAAACTAAAGTAACAAAGCAGCAACAAAATTGTATTAGTTTTATTCTATGAACAGACACAGGAAGGAAACCAGTTCACTGACACAGAAATTAAAACACAAACCACTGTTTTAAAGAAACTGTGAAGAATTTCTGGAATGCAACTAAATCTGTTCTTGTCAAGCAGAGATGGAATCAGAGTTCTTACAGTTCATTTACTCTCTATGTCTAGGGACAGTATTAATGCCTTCTTAATGAAGGTGAACTTGATCACCTTGATCTTCAAATTCTGAATTCTGAAAGTAGAAATAGAAACATCTTTTTTCTGTTTGTTTTCAAAGTGCAGAACATTATGTGAATTAAAATAATAAAATCAGAATGTTCAGCTGTTGTAAATGGCCATCTCTGGGACAGCTGCTTTTTCCTCTTACTGTGGAATTATTCCTAGTGGAAATAGAGTTAAAATTAAGTTGATTTGAGGTGGGTGTTTTCTTGGGTGCAGGCTGAAAAAGAAAAGACCCTCGAATCTGTAGCATGGTGGTATATAATGGACAGATGAGAAACCTGAACTGTCTAAGAGTCACAAAGGGTATAGTTCTGGAAATATTTTCAGAGAGCACAGTCTAACAGAGTCTATTCAGCTGTATAATTATTTTCCTTGGTTTTTTTTTCCTGGTGCAAATAGAGGCTGAAAAAGCATAGTATTATTTTGTTCTTGTGCCTGCCTCCTTTTGTGATGGCTTAGTATATTCTTATACTAATGGAAAACTGTATGTTCGTTCCAAAAGAGATTTTAATGTTTTCCTTGTGCCAGTATTGCAAAGTAAGGAAAAAATGCATTATCTTTACTGATGATGCTTAAACATTGCTGTTGACTGTATTTAATATTATATATTTTGGTTTCTTACAGTAACAGCAAGGCAGACATCTGGAATAATGGGAGAACTAATAGAGTTAAAAGTCAGGCAATAGCAAGAAAAATTAAACCAAGAGAAAATGAATTTTTCTGTAAGCTTTGGTTTTATATCTTAGTTTTATACATTTTACTCAGAGACCAAAGAGCTTTGAGGAAGTGATTTTTAACAATAAAAAGTGCAGAACTCTTACTCCTCACAGAAGGTAAAAAGGGAAAAGGAGAAGACTGTTTACAAGTCAACTGACAGAAAATGAAAAGTTTAAAGCATGCAACTGCAGAGTTGCTGTCCGGTGTGAATTGTGATGATATCTGTTCCAGGCAGGTATGGAAACATTCTACTCTTGTGTTGCTTCCTGGGTCTCCTTCTAACTTGGGAATTCATTACCCCTTTGGAGCAGCAAATTTCATCTAGGTATGAGTGTACAGATTGTGAAGTGTGCCTGGTGGTTTAAGTGTGAAGCCTCAAATGCTAATGCTGTCTCTGGAATGCCTTCACCAAAAGAATCACCAAATCATTTAGGTTGGAAAAGACCTCTGAGATCATCAAGTCCAACCTATGACCAAACACCACCATGTCAAACTAGACCATGGCACTAAGTGCCACGTCCACTGTTTCCTTAAACACCTCCAGGGACGGTGACTCCACCATCTCCCTGGACAGTGGCATTTTATTCAAATGCCTAATCACCCTTTTCTGTGAAGAAATTCCTCCTGATGTCTAAAACCTAAGCCTCCCCTAGCACAGCTTAAGACTATGTCCTGTTGTCCTGTTGCTTGCTGCCTGGGAGAAGAGACCAACCCCACCTGGCTACAACCTCCTTTCAGGTAGTTGTAGAGAGTGATAAGGTCCCCCCTGAGCCTCCTTTTCTCTAGGCTAAACAACTCCAGCTCCCTCAGCTGCTCCTCACAGGACCTCTGCTTATCTAAGTACTGGTTATTATTTTCTTGCCTCTGTAGCATACCCTGCTTCATGGGAAGGAAACACATCTTCACAGAATTACAGAATATGCCAAGTTGGAAGGGATTCACAAGGATCATCCAGTCCAACTCCTGCACAGGACCATCCCCAAGAATCACACCATGTGCCTGAGAGTATCATCCAAAATGCTTCTTGAACTCTGTCACAGTTGGTGCTGTGACCACTTCCCTGGAGAGACTGTTCCAGTGCCCAACCTCCCCCTCCCCTGCTACAACTTCAGGCCATTACTTCGGGTCCTGTCACTGGTCACCACAGAGACCGGTGCCTACCCCTCCTCTTCCCCTCTTTTTGTATACAAAAAGAGCTGTATACTAAAAAAAACAAGCCGTACACCTTCGCAGCGCGTTCCCTCAGCGCAGGGATCCCCAACCGGGATCTCCCGGACCGCCCCGCCTCTAGGGCGCCAGCGCACGTGGCCGCTTGGCGGAAGCGCGCGGCTTCTTCGCCGCAGGCGGGAGCGCGGGGGGGCGCGCGCTGTGAGGCAGCGCCGCTCACGTGGGCGCCGCTTCGCCGGCCGGGGCGCCTTCGTCGGGGCTGGAGCGGGGCTCGCGCTGCTGCGCGCTGGGTTGGGTGAGTTGAGCGGGCGGCCGGCGCGCGGGCGCGCGCGCGAGGCCCCAGCCGCTGGCGGGAGGGCGGAGGAGGAGGAGGAGAGGGAGAGCGGCGCCGAGTCGGGTCCTGGTCCTGTCCTGGTCCGGCGCGGTCCGTCCCGGATTCCGTCCCTGCCACGCCGGGGCGCCGCCTGCTCGCCCTGCCCTTGCGCCAACGGCCGCCCGACCTGTTGTGCACACCCGCCCTCGCCTCCATGCCCCGCCACGCTCCTGCCTCCGGCGGCGGGAAAAGCGCGAGCGGTGCCAGCCGTAGGCTAGAGGCCGCTGCCAGGGGGAAACCGGCGGCATCAGGCGCCGCCGCCCCCGCCCCACTCCCACGGCGGCTTCTCTGCTCCTCCTTCTCCTCCTCCTCCTCCCCCTCCTCCTACGCGCCGTCCCGCCTCTTCCTGCCGCCGCGGAGCCCGGCTGGTCCCTGGCGCGGCGACGGCGGCTGGCTCCTCCCGGGCGAGCCCAACCCGCGGCCTCCCCTGGCGCCGGGCGGCACTGACGCGCCTTTATTTGAAACGCCTCGCCAGAGCCCCGACTGGAGGGGGCGGCGGGTGAAGCGGCAGCTCGGGGAGAAGAAGCCAGAGGATGTCCCGGGACGGCGAGGCAGGCGCGGCGTGCCGGCCTAGACCCGCGAGGGGATACCAGGCTCTCGGGTGCGCGTGCGCGCGCGGCCGAGCAGCGCGGTGCGGGCGGTCCGGCGGCGGCGGCGGGGGATGCGCTGCCGGCGCGGGAGCCGCGGGGAGGTGACCGCCAGTAAGTACCGCTGCCCTGTGCGGGGAGACAGCTCGCCCGGAGGGAAAGCCGTATCGGGTCGGAGGAGTTTTAGTTAGGGCGTGTGCCTTGCCTTCGGGTTTCCCAGGATTTTCCTGATTGCTTGAACAAGGTAGAGAGGTTCCCTAAGGATACGGCCTCAGAGCTGCGAGGAAGTAATTACAGAATCAATTAGGTTGGAAAAGACTTCTGAGACCATCGAGTCCAACCTGTGACTGAACACCACCACGGCATGTCATGTCCAGTCTTTCCTTAAGCCCCTCAGGGACGGTGATTCCACCACCTCCCTGGGCAGCCCATTCCAATGTCTCATCATCCTTTCTGTGAAGAAATTTCTCCTGCTGTCCACCCTAAACTCCCCCAGGCACAGCTTTTTATTGTGTCCTGTCATCCTCTCTGGTTATCTGGGAGAGGAGGTTGACCCCCACCTGGCTACGACCTCCCTTCAGGTAGTTGTAGAGAGTGATAAGGTTACCCCTGAGCCTCCTCTTCTCCAGACCCTTCACTACAGTGAAATAACAGTTGAAACAGTTGCTCCTTTTGGTTCTTCTCTGTTTCTCTGGGTGACTGAGCGATACCTTAAGTGGCTTCTAAAAAGTGCCGTGCACAGCTTTATGTTAAAGGAAGCGTGCATCGATTTAAGATTGTTTTAATGTTCTGGGTTGTAAAAACCACGTTAGTGCATAAACTATTAGGAGCACTCAGCTCAGTCATGTTGGAGGTGGGCCAAGTGAAAATGTACAGAATCACATATTAATTAGGGTTGGAAGGGACCTCTGGAGATCATCTAGTCCAAACTCCCTGCCAGGGTAGGGTCACCTAGAGCAGGTTGCACAGGAACATGCTCAGGTGGGTTTGGAATATCCCCAGAGAGGGAGACTCCACCACCTCCCTGGGGAACCTGTTCCAGTGCTCTCTCACCCTCAATGTAAAGAAGTTCTCCCTCGTGTTGAGATGAAACTTCTTGTGGTTTGGTTTATGGCACTCAGCATCACTGAAAAGAGCCTGGCACTGTCCTCTAGGCATCTGCACTATTGAGATCTCCTCTCAGTCTTCTCCAGACTAAACAGGCCCAGCTCCCACAATCACTTCTCACGAGATAGGGTTGAAGTGAAAAACAACAGTTGTTTCAGTAAAATATTTACATAGTTTCATCAGCTGTATACAGTTTTTCCTGATGTCTTTCCACACAGTGGTTGCGAGGCTTTAGTTTTGTAACTGTTCTATCTCTCTATTTAGTGTATTACATATGAATTGTAAATGAATAGGCTTAGATTACCAATTTATTTCCAGAATATGTATTGCAAGGTAAACTGTGCTGCTTTGTTTTAGTAGAAGAAAGTATATTTTCTAAACCTCATCCCTTAAAAGAACTTAATTGACTTTGTTCAGGCATGTGCACACCTGTATTGTGAAGTTATTAATGCTAATTGGGAGCCAAACATTTCATCTTGTAGAGTGAGGCTTCCTAGATATCTCCATTAAAGCAGGCCTTGTAAGTGAAAATAACATTTATGTCAAAAGCTTCTAGCTATTTCTATATATCAAGTAGTGCAAAATCCTGTAATTCTTTCCTAAAAGTTGCATGTGATAAAAATCAAAAACTTCTAAACCCATAATTGTTATAGTTGGGACACTAAAGGACCCTTTTATTTTGGCACCCAACCCTCAAGTTTTTAAAAACCTTTTGTGTTGATAGGTTACTTATGCTAAATTTGTACTTTAGTTAAAGTGGTCTTACATATAACTTTTTAAGATGGCATACGAAAAGCAGAAATTAAGTTGTAGTCAAATCTTTGTGTAATCAGTTGTTTAAATTGTTTTAAAAGAATAGAAAATTACAGTTTAACTTAAAATATTCTTGAATTATTATCCTGATGATGTCTATATGAAATATTCTAATACAGGACAAATTTTCAGCTTGAGGTCCATTGGGAAAACCAGCTGTAGAATTCTATTTTCTAGAATTCTAGAGTGAATAATGATCACATCCACCAGAAAAGAATCACTGCTTGGATATATAATTTAGAAATTTCTAGGTTTGATCAGCTGTATTGTTGGGGGTTTTGGGTTGGACTGGGGATTTTTTTTGCTAGGTTTTTTTTTTATTTTAGAAGATTAAATAAAGGAACCTGTGGTGTAGTGTTTATAGGGGCTTTTTGGTGTGTTGATGTTTTGGGTTTTTTTAACCTGGTAGAAATAAGAGTATTTCGGTATCAAAGCAGATGAATCAAAGCCAAAAAACATTTAGAAACTTATGTGGGTTTTAATTTACTTTGGTTATTGTACCTCCATTCTAGTATATCTGTACAATTTAAAAGTGTAGTGACTCAGACTACCTTATTTCGTATGCCTTATTAAATATGACTTTGTTTCCCAGTCCTTTTTTTACTCTATATGTGCCCATTTAACCTCTTCCCTCACTCCCCCTCCTTCCTTTTATCATTTTTTAAATGCACAGACTGGATTTTTCAGTGTATAGTGGAAGTTTTCTTAGGTTTGTGTCCTGCTGTTATTGGTGAAGGCTTGATTAAACCCATGATTGTACCTGTGCAGTCTGTGCTGTTAGTGATGGACTTGGTAAGCCATGTCCAAATGAAACGAAGCAGTTCACTGAGATCCTCTCCTTGGCAAGAATCAATTATGTAAAAAATTGCTTCGTTGGCAGGAACTTTTCTAAAAAAAACAAACTCGGCAACTTAAATCTGATAAAGCAGTGGCAGGTGATGTGGCAGATTTTTTGGTGATGTTTTTCAATGAATTAGTTCTCAAGGCAAAGACAGCTAAAGGAGCAGCAGAATGTTTTCAGGACACTAGAAGAACAGCTGCACGGAATCAGTCTGCGTGACTGTTTAGTCTGGCATCTTGTCTCAGAAGTGGACACTAGTTTATGCATAGAAAAAAGAATAAAAACAATAACCTTTGTTAGGAAGTTACTGCTCTTCGGTGGAAGAGTTATTTTTGTTGTGTATATTATCAAATTAAAATTCTGAATATCTTTTTTGCAGAGAATCAGAATGACTAAAAAAAGGAAACGTCAGGAAGATTTCCAGAAAGTGAAATTTAAAGTTGGGAAAAAAAAGCCTAAACTAGAGAATGCAACTGATACTACCTTCAAAACAAAGGCCATACAAATTCCAGAGCAGCTTAAAGAAGATGGAGTGCTTCCTACACAGAATAGAAAACTTAACATCAAGGTATAGTGTGGCATTGCATTCTGAAATTACAGAAAGTTACTTGTCATTTATCTGAGTTTACTAGGTTTACCAGAGTTTAGGAAAAATATTTATTTTTAAAAAATTAAAAAGACTCCAGCAGGGTATCTGAATACGGCCTTGTTGTCCTTGACAATAATTTGACCCGTGAATTTAATGACTCAGTTTGCTGGATCACGTAACCCAAGGGAAAGGTTTTCATCAGTGTGGAAAACCAGTGGCACATTGATATAAGTGTCTAGGATTAACATTCAATTTTTGAAACCCTTGGATTGTAACTTAAAGGCAGGGTTTTAAGAAGCAGACTTCCTGAAATGATGCTTTAAAGAATCTTGTATTTCTTGGGGGGTGGTGGTGGTTTTGTTTTCCTTCCTTTGCGTTGTCTTCTGTCTCTTGCAGCTCTCTCCTTAAACTGAAGAAAGTTGTTGAGGCTGAGATTTTGTAGTTCTACTTTCGAGAACAAAAGTGAGAGGATTTACTTTTGGTCATCCCACTTTTGAGTCAGTAGGGTTGTGCATAAAGTTAAGAATGAGGAGTATCTAATGACCTGAAGGACAAGTCATAGTATCTTGTTTTTCCTGTCATTGAATTCTGATGATTTGTTCATTGCTGTGCTTTAAACTAATTCTGTGTTTGTTCTCAACATATTTGCTGTTATGAACAGCAGTACATCATAAGAATAGATTCTGTATTTTTTGAGTGTTTAAGAAAAATGAGCTGGAAATAGTTGGGGAAGTTTAAAGAGTTTCAAATAATAATGATAGCAAGTATGTACGTTTGTTTCCTTTTAGGATCTGCTTTCACAGATGCATCACTATAGCCCTGGGGTTAAGCATAATGCACTTCTTGGACTCAAAGACCTCCTGTCTCAGTATCCATTTGTAATTGATGCACACCTTTCCAATATAATAAGTGAGGTGGCAGCTGTGTTTACAGACAAAGATTCTGGTGTCAGAAGAGCAGCTGTTCACCTGCTGCAGTTCTTGGCTTCAAAAATAAGAGCGGAACAGATTGCTCCATTTTTTCCTTTGGTAAGTGCCCATCTCTCTAGTGCCATGACTCATATCAGTGAGGGAATTCAGGAAGATTCATTGAAAGTCTTGGACGTTTTATTGGAAGCATACCCAGCTCTTCTTACAGACCGCAGTGTTATATTGTTGAAGAATTTTGTAGAGCTTATTTCTCACCAGCAACTCTCAAAAAAACTGAAAAGCAGGGACAAACTTTCCTGGATGCTTTCTGTTAACCCAAATCGCAGAGTAACTTCTCAGCAGTGGAGGTTGAATGTACTTACCAGGCTCAAAAAGTTTCTCCAAGCAGTGGTAGATGGATCCAGTGAAATAGAGGATGAAGGGCTTCAAGAGCAAAAGGACAGCCCTCATTCTGTGAGGAACCCAATTTGTATAAGTTGGAAGCTCCATGCAAATAATCAGCAACATATACAGCTGTTTGAAAATGGTGGCTTACGACCAAAGATCAACTCATCATTTAGACTGAGGTGAGAAAATGTTAACTAATTTGGGAATTAATGTCAATTTCGTGATCACAATTTAATTTGTTTGTTGTGGGATTGTCCCTTAGCTGTATTTTAGGACCTTTAATGTAATGTGCAGTCTTACTGCACAGGCTTGAAAATACCTAGCAGGTAACTGTGCTATGTGTATATCATGAACTTTCCAATTATAAAAGCTTTATTTTATGCTATTCGTAACAGTTTTGGATGACCAACTCTATTAGGGTGTTTTTGGAATGCAAACTGACTACTTGCAGGTTGTTGCAGGATATCCAACAGACCTAGGGACAAGCAGGCAAATTTCTTTACATTAAATGTAAACTTGTTTATGATAATGAATTTTACTGAACTTTTGTACTTTTACCTTCAAGAGTCTATCATAAGCTTAGAAGTCTATTTTCTTTGACTATAGCTCCTTTTAAAAAGTACAGCATGGTAAGAAGTGTCTGGTGGTATGAAGTTCTGCTGAATTTCCAGTTCTAGATATTTTTAATCATGGGGATTTATACCTTCACTGTGGATAAAAGATGTCTCATCTGAGATAGGCTGATGAATATGGAAGAAAGTGTAGTGTGCTTAGTGACAGAAATGTCTGTGTGGGTTTTAGTAGTACTCTAAACAGATGTGAGCTGAAGTTAAAGGAGAAATAAATAATTGTTTTTATTTCTTTTGCTCCTTTCTGATTCATCTGCTAGAGAGGAACCTCCCATCCTGCTTTATGGTACTTTTTAAAGGTTGGCATCTTCATGTATATGCATTACTGTAGATATTAACATACCTGCTGGTAGGAGACCTGGAACAATGGCTTGAAAAATGGAAGCAGGTTAGTTGTTACCTGTAGATACCAAGGTGGTTTGAAGAGAAACCACAATCTTTATTTGACTGCTGGAGAAGACTGAATAAAAGGTTCATTTTAGTGGTTATGTGTGAAATTCCAGTAGTGAAAAGTTGCTGTGGTGGTTTTTGTATTTGCCACTGAAATCTTTTCTAATAATCTAAAGATGTTTAACTCTGTCACTTCCAATCCCAAATTCATCTAGATCAGTGGCAAAAAAAGGGTATAAACCCCACTGCCTAATCCATTGCTATGTCCGTCTTATATTTTTGAATAGATGAAGTGCAGGAGGAGAGGTGTTCTGTTTGAATAGCACAGGTGTTAGCCTGAATTAGCAAGTGTTTCCCATCTCTGTCATGGAGAGACAGACATGACCATCCATTAGTGTTCTCCTAGGTTTCCTTTCTGTAGGTAGCATTACTTGTGGGAAGAATAGGCAACCTACTAAGCTCAGTAAAATGTGCAGTTTATTCTCATAAAAGTGGTTTTTAGCATAGGTGTGTTCAGTCATGACCAGCAGTATCAGCTGCAGGTAAAATTTTATCTGGAAACTAGGCTGGTGAAGCCAACTTAAAGCAGGGGAAGGGTTCAGTGCTGAGCACAAAACAGCCTTATTGACTTCATCTTTGCAGTCAGAAGCACACAATCGTGGACCACTGTGTATCAGAGGATTCTTGTATTGTGCCCTGAGTGATATGCAGTGTGTGATATACCGTGCCCTGTAATAGCTGAAGATGCATTGTATCCAAGGTCTAGGAAAGTAAACTTTACATCTGGTATCACCTGAACTGGATTCCGCTTTTCTGAGGAACTAGATTTTGGTGAAACGTCGTGATCCACTTCTGGTTATAAATACTTTCAAAAAGATGTTTGCAAGCATGAGAAGGAGCCAGAAGAATATAAGGAAACATGGCTAGAATCCAAGGCGAGATTGGCAAAGCAAGTGGATGGCAGCAGAAAAGAAGAATAGAAAATGGAAGGATCATCTGCAGAAGGTACTAAAATGTTCTCATTTTATTGCAATTTTGTGTATTTTTGCTATATTTTTCACAAAGGGCCAGTACAGCTTGTTTTAGTGGTTATGTGTGCAATTCCAATGGTGAAAAGTTACCGTGGTGGTTTTTGTATTTGCCACTGAAAACTTTCCTAATAATCTAAAGATGTTTAATTCTCACTTCCAATCCCAACTGTGGCCTTTTATGGGCATTCCCAGGCCTTTGCTGTGACCAGTACTGCAAGGACAGAAATTAATTCTAATAAGAGGTGCAATACTCAGACAATGTGTGTGTGTGTGTGTATGTTTAAAGAAGTCACAAACTGTAAGTAACTATTTGCAGTGTTGTGTGCATACTGATGGCCTCATCACTAATACTGCAAGTAAGTTTCAACTTTATTCTTTAAAAAGTAGGCTTCCAAACACCATAACAGTATGCTAGATTGTTAAAGTTCCTGTATCTTTCTAATCTTGCAAGTTCATTGGGTAGGGATGACACCTCATTGATAATCTAGTGGTTATGAAAAGAGATTTTCAGAATCAGTTTGGGGTATTAATGTTTAATAAAAAGGATAGATTCTGAGCTTCGAATGCTGGGTGATTCAGTGATGCAAGTCTTAAGACTTAATTATCTTCTGTTGTGTGCTAGGTCTTCCTACTGTGTGTAAATTAAAATTGCAGTGAATTAGGAGACTGTCAGAATGTATCCTCTGCATTATGTGCTGACTGTGCTGTTTTTGCATCAAACTCATTTCAGGTGTGGAAAAATGGAAAGCCTTCACAACTTTTTGGATTGGAAGTGGTGCTGGAGAGAAACAGTAGACCTTCAGATTCTGCTAAGAAAGGGCAAAAGGAGGCTGGAGAGAAAAGCAAAGACTTGAGAGGCCGAAATGGAAGCATATTCAATACCTGTATGGTGTGACGTGTACATCAGATAGAAATGGAAAATGCAGTACTCAGTGTTCACTGCAATTGGCAGTACACACAGGAAAGAAGGACAGTAACCTGGCTTAAATTGCAAGCCATAAAAACTTACGAACTTCCAGTTACTTTTCCTGTTTTAAGGAAAACAAGTTGTTTCTTTATTTTCTGTTTCTTTTACATTTTCTCGACTTTGCTTTGCTGAATTTTTATGTTCTTAGTCAAATGACAGATATTTTACACGTTTTTCATTTGTTTGGTCCTGCTTTATAAAAGTAGCGGCATTTTAAAGAAAAATTACATCTTAAGGGGTATGCAAACACTTTGCAACCCCTCTCAATAGTATTTCATACTGATATGAAGCTAATATGCTTTGTAGTGTTTCTAAGAGCCACCTTACTGTTAAAGAATAGTGATAACAGATATGTGACAAAAAGATTAATTGACATCAAACCTTCCCAGTTCCAGTGAACCTGTATTGCTAAGGATATTGTACTCATCAAATAAATACTGGATAGATTACTTTATATTTTGTCATCATCTGTTACTGGCACTTAGATTTTATTTACCGCTTTTGTTGTTAACTTTGAATGTGTGGCATAGTCTTATCTTGAGAGATAGGGGCTTCTTTTTCAAGAGTGCATGAAAACTGAGCTAAGTATTCTTACCCAAATGCTTTCAACAGCTGGGAGGGAGTATCTCTTTTGGCATGAATTCTTCCATTTTCCATTACTTGTTTCAGAAAAGTACTGAAACAGTGTGTGTGTTACACTTTTGTAGGAACCTTCAGGTGTTGCCAGCTTCTTAGGTTTCAGGCCCTGTTCACTATTTAATGGGGAGATTTTTGTGTTCCAGAAATAGATTGCTTGAGTTCCAGAGTTCTGCTGTAATATCAGGTATTCTTTGTGGAGAAATTATGAAAGACTACTACTTCAGAACCATTTCAGCCAATTACTGACATTTCAGACTCTCAGCTGGGTGTGTAATCCTGTCATGGCATAGCATTTACAGGACAGCTGCACTTTTTCAATGAGATCATAGTCTTGGCATCAACTAGCTTGTCCAGTGATGCTTTAGAATTCATTGTGGTTATAACTGGAAGGTGGGATTGGTCTACTGTGTCTTAAGATGACTGAGAGTTAAAAAGTAAGATAGAAGCATTCATCCTAAACTCTTTACTGTGAGAAACTGGTGTCTGTTGCAGTGTCTGCAGCATAGAAGGGACATAAAGCAACAAAAAAGGGACAAATGAACTGATTTAAATTTACTAGATATGTTGGTTGCTGCAGCTAATGTTAAACTGTATAAAATATTAAGATAGCTGATAGTTGTAGTAAGTGCTAACAATATTTTTTTTCTTATGACCAGTTATGTTTTCGCTTGTCCATTTATTTTGTGGAGCTTTAAATTCTTCTATCTTGCCTGCATTGAAAGAGAGCTTGTATTTATCTCACACTTTCTTTTTATTCCTTCTTCCTTCACCTTTTACAGTTTGTTAAAACCTAGGGGTTTTTTTGTTTTAGTCATTTTCTTGAGATACCAATTTCAACCAGAGAGAAATGACAGAATAAAATTTTCTCTTACGTGCATTTTGTAGATGATTGCAACAACATGAGAAATGTAGCTTCATAGAAGGATATAACTAATTGGATAATTTAGAAATGACAGGATGAGTTTGGAAAACTGCTTTACCTCCTTCAATCCAATATGAAATTAAAATACTTGTAAACAGAATTTCTCAGCGTGTCTGTATAAAGAAAGCAAATAGTTTTCAGATCCTATTTTGAGTGTATATGTAAAGAAAAATCACTTGGAGAACACTGAAATAGAAAGGAATTTAACAGGAGGCTCAGTGTACCAATTTTATGTATGTTATGATAGGAATTCCCTGCTATGAATTAGAAAAAAAATCAAAACTATTATAGACTATATCTTCATTTTTTTAATGTCTTTAAATGATCTTATCAGATAATTCTAATAATTTTCCATCTAGTTGCTTTCCAGAGCATTCTGGCTAAACATCAGGTCAGAACCAAAGTTATATTTTTGCAGAAATATTTTTTCCCTACTAATATGAAAACCATTGTGTTTATTATAGCTGGAGATCGTTATTACCTGTAATAAACCTCATGCATTTGACAATACCTTCTAGTCAGTTCCATTATTTTGCTTTAAGGAGCTTGAAGATTTTTTTATATTTTGTTGTGCTGAGTACAGTGAATTCTTACCTGTTGCTTGAAGGTAATATGATAATGCAAATCATATTTCTCCACTTAATAGACTTTGCATATAACAATGGGGAAAGAAATACTGAAATCTAAGAAGTTATTACAGAGGTCCACAAACTTGCAGAGAAACCGGGGAGGTTTGTTGTAAATGGTTTGAATTCCCTTTCTTCCATACTGAAATATCCAGCAAGAAAGCCAGCAAAAAATTTAATGTGTTAAGAAAGTAATTTTTCCTGTTATTGAGAAATCAGGGAAGTGATATTACTGTAATTTTTTTTTAGAGGTGTGATCTTTATCTTTTATCTTTTTTTGCTTCTGTTGTTTAGGTCTCTGACAAGTGTAATGGACAGTGCAGAAAAAGGCCTGTCCTCGGCTGAAAACTTAAAAGGTTTTATTGAGATAATAATTCCATTACTGATTGAGTGCTGGATTGAAGCATCTCCTGCACAATCAGCTCCCATTCTTGGAAACCTTTTGGAATCAGAATCTCAGCAGCTTATGCAGCAAGTGCTTAGTATAATACATTTGTTGTGGAAGCTCACAAAGCGACATGATGAAACATACAAAATGGTAAGGGAGAAATGATCCGTGGCATAATGATGACACTTCTTTTTGTTTTGATTAGGGACTAGTGATTTGGTGATTGGAAGTAGTGAAAATACTTTATTAGGAGAGAAAAAGCCTAGGTGTTGAGTAGAATTTGAATTTGGATTTTGTTAAGTCTCTTACTCTAGAAAAGAATCTGTTGAACTGAGCAATGAGTTCACTTATAGTCTCTAGGAATCCTCCTTGACAGACTGCAGCACAAAAGCTTTTGAAACTGTAAGTGATATTGGAGAAGAGGAGCATTTTGTCTCCCAGATAACCTCTAGAATATAATTTTGAACAAAGTGTAGAACAGAGTTGTTTGTTCCTTGTTTCTATGTGTTGAAACATTTTTTTATGTGTGGGTGGAAATGAACAAACCCTAAATGGTTGGAAAGCTAGGAGGTAAAGATGGTGTGAGATCCTGTAATTGCTTGGTGCAATTTGTGTTGCTGTGTCATGATTGGTAGGATCATAAGACATCAAATCAAAACCTAAATAAGCATTTTGGAAAATATTTGTGAATTTTTTTGACCTAGTTATTTTCTGTCTTTTACCCTGATAAATGAATTCATTTTTTTTTGGGGGGGGGGGGGCTAACTTTTGCTGTTCTTCCAAAGACTTTGCATATTGAAAAGAGAACATGATTTCCTTTTTGGCTACTGAGAGTAGTTGGAAGGAATGTCTTGACAACTCGTTGCTTTACCTGTGTGTACAACTGTAGATTCCTTTGCTAAACAAAAAACTACACATAGATGGCTTATTGGAAAAATATTTGTGAAATCATTACATTAGACTAAAGTTACCCAACATATGTGGCCTGAGTGTGTCTGAACATACATGTTCAGCATGTCTGAACAAAATATGCTGTTCCCCTTGTTCCTTTTCCTCTTTTCTAGAGGGCCTCTTGGAAGCAGGCAAAAGGCAGGGACTTGGCCAGGTAATTGTCTATGGCAGACTACTGCCCCTAGCCTTTTTCTTAAGGGTATTGCAGAGCTAATGCCCTTAGCCATAGAGTGCCTGCATTTTGGTCACATGAAAGACGTGCTCCTCTGTCAAGATGTGAACTCTTTTGGATACACACACAGTTGAGTTATAACCTTAGGATGTTTGAGGAGGGAAAAAAATTCTGAGGTTCATACAACTTGGTTTTTGTGGAGCATATTTCATTTTAGATAAGATAAATGGTTTATTTTGTCTTTTTCTTTATAGTGAACTTTATATACAAAATACATTCAAGTGGCTCAGTTTCAAAATGAAAGCTTTGCTTATTTAATAGCTCTTGGGCTTACAGGCCAAAGTGGAAAACTACTCTGAATATGCTTAGTGGAAAGCTATTGATCTTTGAAATAGTTTAATGGACATCCTCTGTTCTTAATAGTTGAATATCTAAAAGATTATTCTACCTGATAAATTTGATAGCAATGCAGGCTTTTTAGGTGAATTCTGCTGGACACTTTGTAGAATGGTGACTATGAGTGTCTGCTAACCCACAAAGTAAAATTGTTTTAAAATATTGAATCCTTTTTCTGTAAGGATAGCTTTTCTACTGAAAAATGTTTTGTCAGTGGGCTTTCAAGTACAAGTACATAAATGGTAGGGAAAGATAAAAGCAGTATTGGAATGTATCTTAATGGAAAACTCAGGACGGTCACTGCGAATTAATCAGATTTCACTGTGATTTTAAGTACTGATAAATTGATACAAAGGCATTTTCAAATCACATCTATAACTGAGTTTAGTATTGCATATATCTACATTAAGAAAATATACTGGTCCAGTTGGGATTAAATGTTGCTCAGCTTAATTTACATCATCATTTCACTCCCTTGTTTTGTGGACCTGTGGGTTCATGCACAGGACTTCACATTTGCATCTGAAAGTAAATATATATATAAAATTTGGAAACAGAAGCTGATGTTCCTGCTTTTTATTCATTCCAGTAATGGATTTTGGAAAATGATTGTGTTGATGTATTTCACTTACTACCATGTTTTCTGTCTATCATCTGCTTTCCTTAACAGGAACTATGGCTTCGAATGAATTACCTTGTTGATTTCAAGCACCACTTCATGCGTCATTTTCCTTATTCTGTACAAGAAACAGTAAAACACAAAAAGAAAGAGTCATTCAAAGGGTAAGAATAAAATCAACATCATGTAACAGCTTTTAATTTCATAAGAGAACTGAGGCAATGTGAGTCATATGCTTTATCGAGTATCAAGGTTTTAATGTTGGAAAAGAAAACTTTTTATTGTGTATTGGTTGAAGATCTGTAGAAAAGTTTTTATAGGAAGATAGCATTGCTTTCAGTTGGAAAGTTTTGGTTGTTCTTTATGAAAGTATTGTATAGGAAGTCATCTGAATAGCCTCCAGTAGAAACTGAAATGCTGCCTTGGGGAAATTATTGAAGTCTTTTTTTTTTGAATATATTCTTTTATTGAACTCTTGATCTGGAATTTGCATATTACTGAATGATGGCTGTGTTAGTCTAACTAGTTTCATATTTCTGCATGTTTTCTTCAGCTGACTGCTGAATTACATGAAAGCATAGTTCAAACATTATTTTTCATGTGCAGTCTTCTAGAGTTGCATTACAGGGCTGGGTAAGCACAGCTAGGAGGTGAGATAGGACACACTGTGGTATTCCTATATGGCAAAGCAGTACTGGAACAGGAGAAGCCAAACTCTTACACATTTTTTCACTGTTGGGTTATCAGAGTAGATGCACCAATTCTGTGCAGGCCAGTAGCAGGTTGTCTCCCCTCTCAGCTCCCAGATGTGAGACTATATTCATGCAAAGTGTTCTGAAATAATTCTGCACCTTTGCAATCTATGGAGAACACTGGTGTGTGCACAAGAGGTATCAACTGCTGTCCCATTTTTATTTCAAAAATAATTTTTTTAAATATTTCTGTTTTCCCCCCCTCCTCCCTTTAGCCACAAGAACTGTATGACATCCTCAAACAATGTAGACCATCTTTTACTGAACTTAACCTTGTGTGACATAATGGTTTCGCTAGCAAGCACTTCAACTCTTCAGACAGACTCTGGTTGGCTGGACATGATAAGGAAATTTGTGACAGATACTCTTCAGGATGGCAGCAAGCTGAATAGCAAACAGGTGAACAGATTGCTTGGTGTGACTTGGAGACTAATGCAAATACAGCAAAACAAAGGTAAGATGAATAGTTTCTGAAAAACAAAATTATGCACTGACAAAGAGCTTGAATTATTCTAGCATTTTCAGCTCGCTGTAGCTTATCCTCAGTTGTTACATCATAATGTATTTTGTCATAGAGGTAAATTGAATTTCATGGTAATATCCCTGTGTGTATAGCATTGAAAACTTTATTTTTAGGAGTGCTCTCATACTGTTGATAAGCAAAGTATGAATATATTTTTGTACCTGTTTCCTGTTTTTACTTCTGAAGATACTCTTATAAATGGGAATATGAGCTTTATGTTGAAGAAGTAATTACTAGGATGTAGAGATGCATGATACTTTAATAGTCCAAACCTTTTTTAAAATCATTAACTGGTAGACTCAGTACTGTCAGATGACCATTCCAGTTCTTTGATGGTATAAAATGCCAGGGTAGTTCTGATGGAAGTTGCTGTTGAATCTTTTCCAAGGTATTTGATCTGAATCCTTTTCCAAGAGAAAATATTTCCAGCTGTGACTCGCAGGATCAGTACAGTATTTTGGCTTGCCTCTTTCTTTTTAAGTACTACTTGGCTATATTCGAATGAGATGGTGTCTATTAAGTGGTTGAAATAGAAATTCTTTAAGAAAGGAATTTTTCAGTAAATTTAAAAGTGGCAGTAGTCTTTTGTCTTACCGGTCTGATAGAAGTGAATTCCACAGCCACACAACCAAATAGTTTATAGAAAATGCTTTGCCCTTAGCAACAGATTTCATTGTTAAGAGTTGCAAGATGAAAAATGTCAAATGTCCCTCAAATATATTTTGGCAGTTAGTCCTTCCAAATCCATTTTAATTGGGAATCTGTCTATTCCTATGTCCCTGGTGACAAAGATAATAACTAATCATTCCTATCTGCACTTCAAATTTAGCTTTGTGTTGAAGGGAAATAATAATCGAGAGTCAGAGCCTTTCTCACTAGCTGAGCTAAGGTAGAGGAGTTGCTGCTCAGGAGAGCAGTTTCCAAACTATTGTTAGACTGTTAAATCAGATACTTCAGACTTTTCCTTGTAATGAAACATTGATTTATTTTTTTTAACTTTGTCAGCCAAACTTTTACCAAGTAGTAGATAATGGCTTGTGTTTTTCTACCCCAACTGGCCATTTTAGTGCAATAATTTTCCTCAGGAATCCAGAAAATAAGTGAACACTAAAAAGAGTTTAAATTAAATTGTGAAAGATTAATATGTATGGATCTTCTCTGCTGATCCTGTAAAGGTTCAGTGAGAAATTGGTTATCTCACAAATCTCTATCTATTTGTATGAATGGTTTATCTCATCCCTTCAACATAATCCTTGTGCAGTACTAAAAACCTGACCAGATGTCAGATTACAGTTAATCTACTATCTGGAGAGAAAATACAGCCTTGACATGCTGGAAAAATGGCCTCATGGTTCAACAAGGAGAAGTGTGGAGTCATATACCTGAGGGGGAACAAGCATGTACCTGTACATGCTGGGGGCTGACCAGCTGAAAGTAGCTTGGCAGTAAAGGACCAGGTGGAGCCAGCAATGGGCCCTTGCACAAAGAAGACCCGTGATGTCCTGGGCTGCATTAGGAGTGTTGACAACAGGTTGAGGGAGGTGATCCTGCCTCTCTGTTCTGCACTGGTAAGGCCACTCCTGAAGCGTCCAGTTTTGGACTCCCCAGTACAAAAGAGGTGTGGATATATGGAAAGATTCCAGCAAAGGGCCATGAAGATGATGAAGACACTGGAGTATCTCTTCTGTGAGGAAAGGCTGAGAAATCTGGGGCTGTTCAGTCTGGAGATAAGAAGTTTCAGGTTCTCATCAGCATATGTAGATATCTGAAGTAAAGGTGCAAAGAAGAGGGAGCCAGGCTCTTTCCAGTGGTGCCAGTGACAGGACAAATGGCAGTGGGCACAAACTGAAACACAGGAGATGCTGTCTGAACATCGGGAACACACTTTTCATGTTAGGGTGACCAAATGCTGTCCTTGAAGATATTCAGAAGTTGGACCAGATGACCTCAAGGTTCATTCCCACTTCAACCATTATGTGATTCTGAGGAAAAGACACTTCCTTTTTTTTTCTGATGGTGCTCTAGAAATTTTGTACTTTGTATTGTCGGATGGTACTGCAAAAAAAATAACTAATTTGTTTAGAACCTATCTGACATTGGGGAATATAAAGGCCTGGAAGGGTATGTGTTTTTTAGAAGACAATGCAAAATTAAAAATGAACCATTACAATAAAAAAAAAATTTTAGTGTCTTGCCAGTGGCCTCTTGAGGTACGTATTTTCTGATTAATTAGCCAGGGTAACTTGGATCCAGCTGGTTCAGAGACAGGGAGAGCTAGTAAGGTTAGTGTGTATAGCAGGGACAAAGGGATAGTACAGAGAGAACTGAAGGCACCGTGACAGTGAGGTTTGGGGGAGCATAGGTGAGGAGTAAAGCGAAGATTGTTGGGAGGTTATTGCACTAGGGGAAGAGGATGTGGAGATAGCTGTGGAAAGCAGGAATTTGTTGGTTCTCAGCTACCACGCAAACCTGTGCACTGTTTTGTCTTCAAGAAGTTCTGAAGTTTTCACTCACACGTTGTCTCTATTCTTTTGTCTGGCTCCTTCACAAGCTACGCAAGAAGGTGGTGTTTCAATGGTTTAGAATTCAGTCAAGTGGTTACTTTAAAACATTTTGGTACTTCCCTCTGGAGTTTAATGTAGACAGCTGTAGATAAAAATAGCTCTTCTATGTATGTATAAAGTCAGAAGATTAAGAACTACTACTTCAGATTTTTATACTTTTTTTTTTCTAGTGGCAACAGAACCCTTGATAAAAGCAGTATATACACTATACCAGCAAAGGAATCTCCTCTTTCCAGTTCGTACATTGCTTTTGAAATTTTTTAGCAGAGTTTACCAAAAAGAAGATTTGAGGAGTCAAAGAATCAGGTAAAAAAAAATTGCATACTCTTTTTCATTTCAAAATAGCATATTTATTTCAGAAGTGAGAATACTGAATTTGTATGTAGATGTTATAAAACTTCATTTTGAATCTGTTTTGACACTGTGTCGCTGAAATTTGAAAGTTTGGGTACTCTGTGAGATGGACATGTGTATTATCTTAGTTGTCTGTCTTAGCTAAAGTACTAGTTAGATCTTCATGATGAAAATTTAACTGGAAGTACACAGCTGCAAGCTCATTGTTTCCGGCTGTGTGGTGGTCAGTAGATGTGTCAAGAGTGTGCAGCTGTAGCCATAGAGCATTTCCACTACTGCAGCTTGTGGTCATGGACTTGTGACTTCATGCTTTTGCTGGTTCTGGTAGAACCTGTCTAGCCTTTTGTACTTATTTTCTCTGAGAAAAGTATTCTGTTGTTTTGGGTGTGTGGTTCCAAAGAGACTAGGTTTAAGAAAGTGTTCTTGTCGTTCTGGGCTCCCAGTTTCGTGCATCTGTTAGATATCTGTCTTGCTTCAAGTAAGAAAAGATCATTCTCTATATTACTGTTATAACACTTTTTCATCATCAGATGTGTCCAGATTGTCTCCAAATCTTAACTTTTCCAGTAGGTATTTTTCAGCCAAGTCATCTAGTTCTAGCTACATAAAAACCTTAAACACAGGCTGCATCAATCTTAGCTTGTTTGGGAACTGCAAAGGGATGTAAGATCCTAGAATCAAAGGATGGTTTGTGTTGGACCTTAAAGTTCATCTAGATCCACCCCCCTGCCAAGGGCAGGGACACCTTCCACTAGACCAGGTTGTTCAAAGCCCATCCAGCCTGGCTTTGAACACCTCCAAGGATGGTGCATCCACAACCTCTATAGGTAACCTGATCCATTGCCTTACCACCCCCACAGTGAAGAATTTCTTTCTAATAGATGATCTAAACCTTCTTGCTTTTGGTTTGAAGCCATCATTACAGACCCTTAAAAAAATTTCCTTCCAGCCTTCTTGCAGGTCCCCTTTAAGCGCTGGAAGGCAGCTCCAAGGTCTCTCCAGAGCCTTCTCTTGTCCAGGCTGAGTAACCCCAGCTCTCTCAGCCTGTTTTTGTAGGAGAGGTGTTCCAGCCCTCTGATGGTCTTCATAGCCTCCTTGGACTTGCTCCAGCAGGTCCATGTCCTTCTTTTGCTGGGAACCCCAAAGCTGGATGCAGTATTCCAGGTGAGGGTCTCACCAGCATGGAGTAGAGGAGCAGAATCACCTCCCTCAACCTGCTGACCACACTGCTTTTGATGCAGCCCAGGGCACAGTTGACTTTCTGAGGCATGTGGTAAGATCATACCCATGATACCTGTTTCTGCTACTAGGTAAAAATATCAAAGGTCAGGACTCCCAGAAGTCCTGGCATCCACTAGCACAGTGAAGCTTTGGGAAAGTAGTTCACTTCTGCAACTTCTTTGCTTTGTTGTATCTTGTGTTGTGGTAATGCCTGCCTACATGTAATTGGATCTACAGCCAGAAATATCCAAAGCTATGCTCTGAACATTATAAAAAGCATGTGGAATTCAAAAGATAGAGAAAAAACCTTGGGAATATCTTATTTTTCTCCTTTCATCTAGAGTGAAAAAGAGATCTTTTTCATACTGACTAATTTCCCCGAGGTTACATAACTACTGTTTTCTGTACTTACCTGGAAGTCTTGAGCATCTCATTCAGTTTCATGTGATTATCTGGATAGCTCTAACTTTCTATCTTTAGACATCACAAATAGCGGTAGTTTTCTTGCTGTTCCTCTTAACCTTCTACATGGAACTGTGATATTTTTAGTAACAGAAGAGTGAAATCTCAAAAATTTTTTGCAAAAAAGTATAGTTACACCTGTGTCTGACAAAACAATTTAAGACAATATTTGTGTACAGTACGGATCCATTTCTTTCCTTTAGAAACAAGTGGGTTTTTTTTAAATTTCTTCAAAATGTGGTCTGTTCTGTGGATTCTGGATGATGTTCATGTTGTTCCATTCAGTTTGACGTCACAGTTCCTTCAGCCCTTCTGTGACTGTTCTCCTCATTCTTTTTTTTTTTTCTCAAGCTTGTCAAGAGCAGTCTAAGAGGAACAGAATTTATGTTGGAGCATATTCCAAGAACTTTTGTGTGAATCTGTTTATTTTTTAGGTGTATCTGATTCAAAGGCAAGATCTGAGCTTTTGATCTGTTGTTGCCTTGTGACAAAACCTTAATTTATTACAAGATTCAGAATTAAGTTTTGTCTTGATGTTTTAGTTCTCTTAACCCTTAATCACTGCACACATATGTGTAGTCACTGTGTGTATATATGCATATATTGTGTGGGTGTGTGCACATATGGATATCTATACTGGTAGTATCTTGCTATAGGAAGAAGATAAGAATTACTTGTCCATAGTACTCTAAGCTTCCAACCATTTGAAGCCTGTACTTCCACACTTCGGGACTTCTTAGTATCACTCACTGGGTGTCTATTTCATGAGCTTTTCTGATCATTCCTTAGACTGGTCTAAATCAAGAGCAACTGCAGCATCCTCTGTCAAGGTGTGACAAAGCTCAGCTGTCTGAAGACCAACTTCCTTTTGTTTGTTTTTGATCCTGGCTCCTTCTGGCTTCAGTTGATACCAGCACCTGCTTTTTTCTGTGGGAAGAGGAGCAAATGTTTTATTCCCTTACACTATTTGCATGTCAAGTGATTTGAGACATCTGAGCCCACCTCCAGCTCACCCACTTCAGTTGTTTGTTCTCCAGGCTTTTCCTACTGTTGAACAATTCATATCTCTATGCAAGGCCCTTCCCTCTTATGTCATGGCTACTTAATTTCCTTGAAAAGTTGTGGTGAGGATTTTATCCGGTCTTTTGAAAGGGAAATAAACTTGTATCATCGTCATCATGTTACATCTTCAGAGACCTACTTTGAAGTTCCTGATTTGTGCTTGGCAGCTTTTTTTCCTGTAATCATCCCCTTAGTAATAAGCTGATGAAACGCTTTTGATTTATAAATGATGCTTGATTTGATAGACCAGGGTGGCAGAGAAATTGTAACCCATGAAAGATAGGATTGATCTATATGATTGTTTCAGTTTGAGCCAGAAAGGATAAATAAAAGCAACTCACTCAAGACTGTAAGAGAAGTTTGTGGGGGTTTTGTTGTTTTGTCTTATTATTTTTCCCTTTTTCTTTAGAAGTCGAAGTAAAGTTTTGTCTCGATGGTTGGCTGGCTTACCTCAGCAACTGGCTCTGCTTGGCTTGAGAAACCCTGAGCTTTCCAATCAACTTATTGATATCATTCATTCCGCTGCTTCTCGTTCAAACAAGGAATTATTGCAAAGTTTACAAGCCACTGCTGCTCGAATATACGGTAAGACTTCTACACTACAGCATAATGAATTTTGTCCCTCACTTGGCGGGGAGGTTGCAATGCGTGGACAATGCTGCCATTTCCTAGGTGAACATCAAGACTGTGGGTGGGGGTTGGAGATGGGTTTATCCTCTGTAATAAAGGTTAAAATGAACTATGCATGTCGTTTACTAAAGGATATTAAAAAGATTCAGATCTTTAGTTCAAGTTAGCAGGACTTAAATCTGATACACAAAATCTGATGTTTCCAGTCTATCAAAGAATCATAGAATCATTTAGGTTGAAAAAGACCTCTAAGTTCATAGAGGTCAAGCAGTAACCTAGCACTGCAAAGTCTGCACTAAACCATGTCCCTGAGTGCCACACATATTATGAACACTTCCAGGGCTGGTGACTCCACTTTCCTAGACAGCTTGTTCCAATGCCTGATCACCCTTTCAGTGAAGAAATTTTTCATAATATCCAATCCAAATCACCCCTGGCACAACTTAAGTCCATTTCTTCTCATCCTGTCACTTGTTACCTGGGAGAAAAAGGTGACCTGACCCTCACCTAGCCACAGCCTCCTTTCAGGTAGTTTTAGATAGCAATAAGCCCGTCCCCCCCCCGAGCCTCCTATTTTCTAGGCTAGTATTGCTTTAATATTTTTCTTTTTTTTCTCTTCGGTGTTGGTTATATTGTCTTCCCTTTGGCAAGTAGCTCAGAGTAGTTGGACAGGGCAGTGGTGGTGTGTCCTGGCGTGGTGCTGACTCTGTGTGTGTGTTGTGTGCTGACAGATCCGCTCGAGGGCACGCTGGTGCTGCTGCCCGCTGAGGCGCAGCGGCGGCTGGTGCAGCTGGTGTACTTCCTGCCCTGCCTGCCTGCCAGCCTGCTCGCCTGCCTCAGCCGCTGCTGCATCATGGGCAGGATGTCCTCCGACCTTGCCGCCACCCTCATTGGCATCCTGCACATGAGGTACGACTTCCTGCGCGTGGCTCTAACCTAAAAAAAAACCTGAGCGTGAATATCTATTCATAAACCGTGACCTTCGTTAGGGGTTCGCCCACAAAAGATCAATGTATTGTGCAAGAATTGACGTCATGAGGAAAGTTAATGCTTCGGTCAGGCTTTGCTCCTAGCCTTTCACTTCGACTCTATCTTTACACTGACCGATTTTCTCAGTCTCAAATGCTTGAGAAGAAAATCATAGAATCGTTTAGGTTGGAAAAGACCGAGTCCAACCATTAAGCCAGCACTGACAAGTCCATCTCTAAACCGTGTAATTAAGTGCCATATTCATCTATCCATATTATCTTATCGTCTTTGTATATTAATGAAGTCTAACAAGAATTTTTGTCTCTAAATACAAACATTAGTGTTTGTAATATTGAGTTCTTCCAGTAAGGATGCAAAACAGCAGCAGCTTATCTCCTGTAAGACCTGTAAGACAATGCAGTATTGAGCACCTTCTACCCAGAATACCATCACCAGAGGTCTTTACTCTGCCACTGATTGCAGCTTTTCTTTTTAAATACTTTAACCCGACACAATTGATAGTGAAAAACACCCAATCAATGTGTTTTATCATGTTCCACTTCCTTTCAAATTCTTAAAACTTGCTTTTTCTCCAATTACCAAACCTAAATAGCCAAATCATAGTTGCTTGGCAAGTCTCTTGTTTGAGATTATTCACGCTGTTGATTTTTTTTTATTTTCGGTTGAAAGAGAGTATGTTTGCCTGTGAAGTCAGGGAGAGAGGCTGCTGTTCCACTGAAGTGAGTGGAGGGCTTGCTGAGATTTCATAGGGGTGTTTTGCTTTGCTGCTTCTCGGAAAAATATACTTGTTTTTCTCTATCGGTCAATATTGTCGAACCTTGGATAAATAGGCAGGAATTAAGCTTAGATGAATTATGCCCAGTGATTCTTAATGCTTTTTAGAACTTAAACGATGTACTGTCAAGTGCAGACCTGCTCGTATTAGCTGTGTAACAGGTGAATAAGGTGACTAATGTGAAGTGATGGTGATGAAATCTATATTCTATATATAATGCATTACCACTATAGAAGTGAGATTCTGTCTCATTTTGCCGAGGTGGACATCAAATTTTATTTTTAAGAGAGAAAAGTTCTCTGCCATATACTGGAAACTCAGTGGCAAACTAACTAATTCAAAGTTAGTAATTGTAAGAAAAAAAAGTCAGTAAAAAGTACTCAGGTGCTAATCTTGCTCTTAGATCTTAGCATATCTTCAGCGTGGAAGATTTTTGTGGTAATAATTTGACTATTTTCTAAAGATTATCAGAAAGCTGCAGGTGGGCAGTGGGCATTTGACCCTTTTGGCAGAAGATGCAAGTGGCAGACGGAGCATGGTGTTCTTACCAAAAGTAGGTTACATTCTGACAACAGAGGAGGAGGAGGAGAAGTGAATTCTTGTTTTTCAGAGATGGAAAGAAAGTATTTTGATTTTAATTTATGGTATTTGGAACATGTTTTAAACTTAAATTGGATTCAAAGATTGTAGATAATCAACCCAAGGAGTCCAGCTGAAGTAACCAGGTGAAAGAAAAATGTACCGATGGGGAGATAAGTAACAGTAAATATTAACTTCTCGAGAACAGAAGAGTCTGGTATTTCTTTTTTTGTTGGAAAATAAGTTGTACAGTCAAGGAAACGGTAGTAGGTTTTTTGGATACGAACCTTAGCTGGGCTTTGAGCTTCATAACCTGTTATTGCACACAGTGTAAATGAACTAATTTTCTATCTCTTATTAGAAAGGCCAAGCTGAACTGTTGTATCCAGTATTGTGGCTTTAGATAATGACATGGACAAACCTGATTGAGTTTAAAGAAGAGCAAAGAATGATAGTCTGTAAATTGTGATAGTGGAAAATGACTAAAAAATTGGTATTGTTAGGCAGATAAGACTGAGAAGGAGTGGGAGCCATGTGTGTAACAGGCTGTTGAAAAGGAATGGGAGAATGCAGTTTTAGCGGGATTAGAAAACAGATGTTAAATGTCAGGAGAATGTTTGGTTTGAGTGCTAGCAAAATTTTATAAAAGCAGAAATACATACTGAAATAGGCTGTGTAGGAAGGGGTTATAAATATACTTCACTGGATACATTTAAAATAATCAGGTCAGACGTGGATGTCAGAGGGTAAAGCCTTGAAGGAAGTAGAGGGACTAGGTAGCTACTGGTCATCTTTTACAGCTCTTTGAGATGCTCGGACCTAAAATTTCAAGTCGGGAAATGAATGGTACTATAACAAAAGTGTATTTAACTCCACGTTTCTGTGCCACAGAACACAGAAATGTTCGTGGAACATTTTCTGTACTTTTAGATTAAGACTGTGGCATAGAGAAACTGTCCCAAATCAGTCCTTCGGGAGATGTCATTTATGGGTTCCCTGGTGCTGTCGGTAGATGGCGCTGTTTCTCTTCCGGAACATTCCCTGTTTTCTTTGCTGAGGGTGGGCTCTCTGTAAATTTATGTTCTCCTATGGCACCTGCTTATCCATCAGGCTTTAAATAGATTGTATTTGGGAGTGTCAGAGGGTTTGGTACTTGTTCTTAATTTCTTTAACAGCCTTTATTCCCGCGTTATTTTGGCTGGCAGAAGATGTATGTTTTCACACACATCCGAGAGTGTGTGTATATACCCATATATATTTGTCAGGGAGAAGCTACATTAAGGTGAATTCACTGAGACTACATATAGATGATAATAAGACTTGCAGTTATTCCAGAAACTCAAGGAACTCATAGCTTTTGTGTGTGTGTGTGTGTGAACTGTGAAACTAATAGTGAATGTATCCAGATGACTCAAGGACAGCCCTGTGATGATATCAGGTGGTAACATTAAGTTAACTTTTAGAGTTTTTTGTTGATCAGAAATTAATGTTGAAGATATTCAATAGTTTCTACTTCTTATTTTTGCAATGGTGAAATGAATAGCCAGTCTGTAGGAGCTCATTAGGTGAGCCACAGTTGGCTCCATGTGCTGAGAATGAAGATAATGTTGACAATGTTTCCATATATAATGGGAAGGTTTCTGAGCCTGGGAGGTTGGTTATCTGTACTGTTAAATTATTGGTATGGTTTCTGTCATGCTTTTGATCTATATTTGCTGAAGTTTTACCAATTGGCACAGACCAGAGACTGTTCTGAAAAGAAAGGTGATATGCAGCCCCCCCATTTCGGATGCTGGTACGAACATGGCCAGATTTACACTAATTGATCTTGATCCCTGTGCCAATGAACAGACATTGCTGCTTTCTGGGATCACTGCGATGGCTACAGCTGCTGAGTTTCAGGTGAAACCAAGGGACAGAAGGTGTTGTCATGGCTCTAATTTCTCTGTTCTTCTCCTCCAATGCCTGCATTGTGCCACTGTGTGGGATCCGGGATGTATGTAACTTCAGTAAATCCAGGCAGGTAGAATTCTGAGAGATGGAAGCATGCCAGGGTTTGGGGGTATAAGTCATACAAAACAGGTGAGGAAAGGTGTGGAACGACACGAGCGAACAATCTCTCTGCACCTACTTTCTACATTAATAGAGCAGATGAGCTACTTCATAATGGTTTTAAAGGGCTAGTGAGGCATATGCTTATTTTTTGAGCACTTTTTGGAAGACAAATATTTTTGTTTAATATGGAAATGTATTAAATGTTGTAAATGCATCTTCTTGTATATGGTAGATTACCTTGTTTGCCTGAGAAAGTGGAGGCCTGCTGTTTACATACCAAACTGTGTAGTGTAACAGTTGCAGAGAAACCATTTTGTTGGGCTCAGTGTTTTTGGTTGCTACTTAATGACTTCGTGGTGATTGAATAGCAGATACTCTTGCAAACGCATTTCTCTTCTTTTCCTTCCCATTTGTGTAAGGTAGTATATTTAAGCTGATTAATACATAATCTGAGTACTTACGTACGTTATGTATTCTATTCTATTAAACATGGATTAAGAAATGCAGATTTTGAGATTGTGATCAGATACATGAACTAAGGAGTTAGATTACTGACTGTATGAGGAAGAGTTCACCGTATTTTCTTAACTTGTCTTGAAGTACAAATAAGTAAAACCTATTCGGTATAAATACTGAAATGCAATATGTTTATGTGCCTTATTTATGCATAATAGTTATGGTGGCTTTACAACTTTTTCTTTTTATCCATTGGAACAGTGTGTCTGGAAATTATTTCACTGTAATAAAGAATTGGACAGATAATATTTCACTGTCTAGATAAAAAACAATGGGAGTTAATTTATGGCATTTCTTTCTTGAAGCAGTGTCCATAAATGAGATCTCCAATGGCTTCAAACAGCCATTTCTTATTCTTGTGAGACTCTTTCCCTGCTGGGGTCTTGCCAAGAGTTGTTTCTGTTGCTGTAGAAAAGGAGATGGGTGAGGACCATATAAATAAAAGCTGAGTGCTCACTCACATAAATTGTGTGGGAGTTTCTGGTCTTCCCGGGTTTGAGATAACTCGGTCGGTAACTTGCATTCTTCTTGACGTAACTGTAAATGGGCTCTTTACTGCAGCAGTAGTGCCTTTAAAATATTCTGTTGCTTTCCAGACAATAATGAGGGAGCTCAGTTGGTGTCTCATCAAGCAGTCAGGCATGCGTGTTGGCTCCTGCTATCCTCAGGAATCTGGTGCTTAGAAAGAACTGGGATGGATTTTTAACACTTGTTTGGTATAAGGCGTAAAATTCTCTGTCTTCAAATATATGACCCAGAGATGTTTTAGGGTCATAATAGAGTTTAAAGTTTTCTATAGGTATTTTCTTTGTAAGTAAATACTACTTTTACTTTATTTAGCCATCCTAATTATTTTATCTGCAACCTTTGCCAGTAGAGTATGAGAAGGGACAGTGAGAATGCAAAATGTAGTTAATGAAGACTCTATATGCTACTTGATTAAAGAATTATTGAATTCATTAGTGTAGACAATAAAAACAGCATATTCCCCAAAAGTATTTGCAACCTGGAGAGGACTTGGAGAGGCTATTGTAACCCATTATTGTGGTTAGCAACTCTGATAGAGCAACTGAATACAGTAATTCCTATGCAAATGAAGTGTAGAAAATATTTCAGAACAGTGTATTTATTTTAAAAATACATAAATAAAAATAAAGTTTTGCCAGAATGAACTAAGTTCTTATAAAAAAAATACCAAAACCAAAGAAAAAAGTTAAAAACTTTCAAATCATTACAAATGGTATATGATGGAAAGTCAGCTCAGTACATCTTGGACAGTAAGTTGAAAATCATACATTTATAGAAAAGTGTAGTAATTATGAATGGGTTGCTAGGAAAAATGTAAGAATAGTAAGGTCTCTGTTCACTGGATTGCCTTTGCTGGCTATATTTTCACACCCCTCAATTTAGAAACAAAAAGGTAACAAAAATGCTTAAGGCACTATTGAATATAAACCAAAAATAAGAGTGTGCTTCCAAAATGCTGGAATTTCCCTGTCTGGGTATACAGATGAATGGTAAAATAATTATCTCTTTTCCTTGCTGCAAGATGAGAAAGGATCCATACTTATCAAGAATCATACCCTGGGGTGGGTTACGGGTTACTGTATTCTTTCATCCCCTTCTGGTCAGCAAATTTCCTTTTCCTTGCTTACTGTTATGTAAAGGTCTAGGACTTGAGAGAGGAGAAGTCTAAGCTTCTGTTTAAGGACACAGCCCTCTATGTTTTTCCCTAGGGCAGTTGTAGTGTGATATTCCTCATCAGAGGGAAAAGAATTATTGTTGCTGCACTACAATTGCACCAGTCAGTAAATGCCGTTTGCTCATTAGTGAATGTTTCTTCCTATTTGTGCCCTCATTTATAATGTGTAAGCAATTCAGACAACCTCTGCAACCATGGAGCAAATGAGTAGCTGACAGGCTTACTTTTAACAATGCATAGCTCAATTGTTGTTTTCTTAAAATAGGCTTCATATTTTTCCTCAAATCCCTGGTAATTCCTTGCAGATGTTTGTTGTATTTTGCCACATTTTCAAATGGAAACATTTGATCCTTCAAAAGAGATAATGAAAGTTAAAATAAAAAATTCACACTAACAAACTAATACCTACATATAGTAACCTGTTAGGGGAAAAAGAAGATAAAAACTCTTCACTCGCTCTTAGAGTTTGTTCAAGACCTGTGCTACCTGGTGCTAAGTTAGTCCAAATGATGACATAGTATACGGTTGGAGAAGTATCCAAAGATTCAATTTTTTTTTCTTTTAGCAATTTCAACATCAGTTTGTGACAGTCATGGTTTCCTGTCTTTTCAAGAACTGATATGAAAACTGAGAATGATCATCCTCATTAGCAATGTACCACAAAACTGATTTGATTGAGTTGATGCAGGGACCTGAGTTTATACTTTATTGCAGTTGCATTTCAATTTGACAGAAATTATTTTTCATTAAAGCTGAACAGGAATAAACTGTGCCAGAGCTGAGATAAATATTGACACAGGGCTTTTTAATGTTTTAAAAGAAAATGTTTTACAGTAGTGCGAGTACATGCCTACACTGAGGGAAAATGTGATATGTTTTTCTTCCGTATAGGTACAACAGTCCTAGTGTGATACTTGCAAGTGGATTTGCTCCTTTCAGTGTGTACTGGTTTTTTATACACACACGGTTCCTAAGAATGAGAACATGGGAGTGTTTGGGATGTATTGTAAGATACTTTCCATGCTCATAGTTAATTCCATAAGTGATCCATTGCCTCATATTTAACAGGTGTTTTTGCATATAAGCACTATTTTAAATGGCTGTCAGACAGTGCTGCTACTAATTATGCAGATGGGCATCTGTAACACATGAAGCCTTCATAACAGTCCTGTGAGAAGGCTGGCTAGGAGGCACACCTGTACAGTGTTGTCCTGAACAGTGTGGTTTCTTTCATCAGAGTACTGTTTCTGCGCTCAGATAGTAACCCCTGAGCAGCGTGCTGAAGAATTTGAATTAGCTTTAGAGAAGGATGCTGCAGTATCTTTGTGGAAGTCTCCTTCTCCTTATGAGTACTCATCATCAGCTGAACAGTTTTGTGTTGATAGATGAACTCTCTGAACTGATATTAGAGTTGCTGTGTTGAGAAATCATAGGTGGCACAGGTCATAAAAATAGGAAGCTGAAAGAAAGAAGGAAGCCTTTCCTCTACTCCTTTCCATGGATCAGTAAACACTCTTTGTAAGTACAGTGTCTGGTTGATCACAGTGGAAGATTCACAAGTGATAAAGTGGTGTTTTCCTCCACATCTGTGGTCCTGGGTTGTGAAGGAAAACTCAGCCCTGTTTCATGCAGTGGAAACAACTTTCTGAGCCTTGGTTGCAGTATGATTATCACAGAATATGCTGACTTGGAAGGGATCCACAAGGATCATTGAGTCCAACTCCTCGCCCTGCACAGGACCATCCCCAAGAGTCACACCATGTGCCTGAGAGCATTGCCCAAAACGCTTCTTGAACTCAAGAGAGGCTTGGTGCTGTGGCCACTTCCCTGCATTCCAGTGCCCAAACACCCTCTGGGTGATATTTTTCTAATATCCAACTTGAACTTCCCCTCTCAGTGTCTGCCCCCCTTTCTTCCCCTCATGAGGAAGTTGTAGACAGCAGTGAGTTCTCCCCTCAGTCTCCTCTCCTCCAGGCTGAACAGACCAAGTGACTCTTGTGCAGTGGTTGTCTACTGCGTGTACAGAATCAGAAGTTTTCTGTTCCTGATGTATTTGAAAGACAATTTAATGATAAATTAATAGTAATGTCTCGGTGGTTAAAGCACTTGCTGAGGTTGCAGAAAATTTGTATTCACTATCTTCATTTTAAGGGGAGATTGATTTCCTATTTCCTAACACAGTGACTTAGTCATTGAACTGTTTTGAGTAGGTGTACTTAATAATTTTATTAGATTTTCACAGAGTTGAGGCCTAGAATGCAGTTAGTTTTTTTCAGGAAATGAGTGAATGAGCTGTGCTTATGACTGTTAAAATGTTCTGTATGGAACAGAAGTATCAGTGGAAGAAATAGAGGGGAAACTCCTTTTAGAATGATTTTATAGTCTAGAATTAAACAATTGTGGGAGGCCTTGGTTTAAATCTATGATCAGTGGTTGATAAACTAAATTTAAAATGGGATCACTTATCACAGTATAAGTTAGGTTTCTCATGCTGTTGTCTTGCCAATGCTTAAATAATTCTGTAAAGCTTCAGCAACACCCTGCACTACATATCCTCAATTATGCTGGTGGGAACATTTTCCTGGAAGGTGAAAGAATTGGATTTTTGTTTCCTCGAACAGAAAATCCAGACCCTTGACCTTGCACTTCTTGAATTTTATAACCCTCGCATTTATAAACAAAAGGATGATAGTATCAATGCTTCAGAAGAACTGTGAATCTTGCATTTGGTTTTTCATGTTTTACTTTAAAATACTTGAAAACTGAACTCAGGGGTTTGAGATTAATCACAGTTAAACTCAATTTTATTGCTAAAAAAAAAATCAAAACCCAACCCAAGTCCAAATTTCAAGCAGAACTTGCATAGCAG
Source organism: Manacus vitellinus (assembly GCF_001715985.3). Taxonomy (NCBI): domain Eukaryota; kingdom Metazoa; phylum Chordata; class Aves; order Passeriformes; family Pipridae; genus Manacus; species Manacus vitellinus. The sequence goes on along the minus strand of NW_021939256.1, from coordinate 3,047,624 downwards.
GTGCTTGACAAGTGCATTGCTGTCTGAGCTGGAGTTTCAGCAGAGGTGTTTTATAGGAGGACAAGTGAAATAACCGCAGCAAGGTTCATCAGAGTTCTTCTACTGTAGACCTCTGAATTACACAAGGACTCCTTGTGACTACACAAGCCAAACCCAACACCTTAAACCTGACCCTTAAGTCAATTGGTAGTTAGTTTATGTCAGGAAGCACAGCAATAATAGTCCGTAGTTGAGAAATAACCACTTGTGCATCAACTGCAGTTGTTTTTATTTTGCAGCTGTGATATAGCCAACTTGAAAATAACAGTGTGAACAAAAGTAGTGAGGTCCATCTGGAGTTTAAAGAAAAGTTCACAGTAAGTGATAAAAGGAATGCACTGCACACTTGCTGTGACTGAGAAATATTTGCTATGCTAATGGCAAGAGAAGCAGTTATTTTTAAGTTAATCAGATTCAGCTTTTCTTTTAATACCATTTGGTGTACAGAGCAGGTTACCTAAAGGTGCAATTCTAAATCTCAGTAGAGAGGTTCTCATGGAGAGCAGGTGACCTTATGGAAATTACAACATGTAATTCATCATACTTAATGTGGGTTTGGGCTAGTTGACTGGAGAGGTCTCACTCGTATGCAATTTGATAACAGGTTCCCATTGTCAGTAATAATTTATTCAAAAAAGGGAAGTTATAATATGCTTATTAGCTCTCATCCACATATAAAGCAGATAATTTTTTTAATCAAATGTCTAACATGTAATTTACAAGGATCTTGAAAATGTATTTTAAAAGTGCATGCAGTTTCTAATTATTTGTGATAATGTACTGAACTAAGATTTTTGAAATAGTTTGTAATGTATTTGTAGTACATCAACATCTGTTCTAGAATTAAATGTCTCTTGTTCAATGTTCTTTATCTTATTTTTGATTTCCTGTAACTCGAACCTCAAAATTGAGGAGCTTTAACTACATTATAGAGACTTGGGTTTTAAGGCAGTTGAGGTGATAACAACTGGTTAGACTTTTATTTAAACAAACTTCTCCTGTGCTGTAATGCTGCTCTGCTTGTGTTTGTATTATTAGAAAGACATAGGTCTTGGTCTTAATTTATCGTATCTGTGGGATTCTCATGTAGTCTTTAATCACATGGTTTCATGTTATTTTTCCATTCTACTTTCTGTATGGAATACATCATGAGGAGTGAAGGAGTGTTTACTTCATATTACACTGTCTCTCCTTCAGTAGAAGGTTCTGTGTTTTCTCTATTGTATTAGGTCCCACTTGGAAAACAAAGTGATTCCTCCCCTGGCCCTAGCCATGGAATTTTTTTGTTGTCCTGAAGTAATTTTGACAGCTCCAGGAGATAGGGAGGTGATATTTTTCCCAGTTTAAAGATGAGGAACTGAGGCAAGGGAAAGATATAGACAGAACCAGTTCACAGAAGTACCTGATGACTTTAGGAATTCAGTATGAAACATTTGGGTTCTGATTTTTCAGAATATTTAGCATTTTCTATCCTGAAAACAAAGGATTGACTTCAAATTCACTGTAAATGCAAGTGGAGCAGTAGAGATCGGATGGGTCTGTGGGATATTCTTGAAGCTGTATCACTCCACAGCTGTTAGTGCCTGTTTTAGTTTTTTACTTACTGTTGAGCTGTTGCAGGGCTGGGGATAACTAGCAGAAAATAAGGGGTGAGAGAAGCCTCCACTATGAATAATGTGGGTTTTATTCTATTCTAAAAGTAAAAAAAAAATCTGATGATATTTGGAAAAATGTTTTACCACTGACTTCCTGTCTTTCAATTTTAAAAAGTATTTATCTAGCACCTCATAGAACCTCTGCAGTACAGATGGAAGGGTGATCCAGTATAATGCCTGAAACCCATTTGTTTACCTGAATTTGTGAGCTAATTCTTTCTTCTACTGTTTTTTTTAACTGTCTCATGCCTCATGCGCTGTGCATGTTATAGATGATGCGATAAATAAAGCAGGAACAGGTCAGACTGTGCTATCCTTCCTTGTGTAATCCTGATTGATCCATTCATCCTTGATTTGAATGAGGCATAGATCTATTTTTTTTTTTAGAGAAAATATGACACATAGTATTATCATACTCCAAGGTGTATTCACAGAGAGGCCAAGCTGAAGATTACAGGCAACCTTCTCTGTCACTTTCTAAATTTAATGCTAGATTATTTTTAACCTTAATGCTCTTTTAACTTCGAGGCTTCTTCTATGCATGTAATAGCTTTCATTTTCTAAAAAAGTAAACTGCAGTTGAATTTGGGTATCTTAGTTTTGTGTGTGTGACTCAGTATAACTCGCTTGTAGATGAGTCTTAAAACTATTTAACAACTCTGTCAAGGACTTGCGCTTTACACTGCCTCCATGTTCCCTGGGCAGAACTGCAGGGATTCTCTCTGCTTTCTCTTACATGTACACCAGTGGCACTTAGCCTGGCATGCTGTTAGGATGCTTAATGCGCTTGTCCTGTTTTCTAGTGTGCAGATAATCAAATGTGGATAGGCAAACAAAACTAATGAATGTTTGATTTTCAGATGTTTAGCAATAAGCTTCAGAATCATTTTTCCTGTCCAGGGATCTCCTGAACCTATTGCAGTTTGTGTTCGCTATTCTGCAATGAATCCTGAGTTTTTGTTCATTCTCTTCTAGAGTTCATCTAAAATTCTTGCATGCACTGGTCCTTTAGGGGGAATTCAATGCATCTGCTAACTGTTGCATAGAAAAATATTTTTTTATTTTATTATTTTAAACCAGATTCCAACTAGATTTGCCATGTAAGTCCCTATTCCCTGAATTCAGGCTTATCATAAGTTATTTCTATGTTTTCTCTTCCTGCCCAATATTTTTTTTTTATTTTCACATTTCCCCAATCCCTTTGCAGCTTGTCATGTGACATATCTCTTCCAACCTCTTGCATTCCCACCATTTTGCTCAGTGGTTGCATCACAGTTTGAATTTATGTGTCCAGTAAGTTCTGAATTCTCCTGAATCTCTCTCCATGCTCCCCAAGGCTTATTTTGGTGTAATGAGTGACCTCAAGTCTGACTCACGATCCCTCTCCATCAGATGCAGGCAGTTTCTTCTGCTATGTTGAACAGGACATGGGCTTCATTCTCTCTAGTATATGGATCTAATTCTTGTGTGAATATTCGCCTTATGTAGGGAAATAGGTGGCAAGAACTCTTGCTGGTTTAGTTGAGTATGTGTGAAATCTCTTTGATGCTATAATCAATGGGACTGGGACCTCCTTGGAAGGACAGAAAAAATTCTTTGTTCTCCGTGACCAAGGGGTTTGACTCAGGAGAACTCAGTGTTGGCAGCCAAGTTGTCAGCCTTACGTTAGATTGAGAGACTGCAAGTTAAGGAAAGGAAGTAGTGACTTTGCAGTGCAGGCACCTCTGCATGGTCCCTTCTAGTACCCAGGAGGCCTTTGGTCCTTCTCTGAGGCCTGGCTCACTATGTCGCCTGAAATATGACAAATCCTTACGTCCAGGCAATAAGAATACAACGTGAAGTGGGAGCTTTCTTTAATAAAGCCTTACTTTGTGCTCTCTCACCCAGCTGTGAAATTTTTTTTCCCTAGAATCAACTGTCCTACATGGTAGTCTGATGGAATCCTGAAGTTTTTGTTTAATTTAAAGAAATTCTGAAATTCTCTTTTATTTCCCCCGAGTAACTCCAGACGTGCATATTCTAGCTGTCATTTTTGTGGATGCTGAAATATTGTGGATGGATTTTCATGGGTGGCAAAATGCATATGCCTGGCACAAAGGTATTCCAAATTTTATATTTTTGCTCCCAAAGCATGGAGCTGTAAAAAATTTCTGCAAAACAAGTTTTCCAGAATTTTGTTATCCATGAGCTAAGCCATTTTGGCTGTTAGCAGAGAGAAATTAGGGGGAAAAAAAATGATCTGAGGCAGATAGTTGGCTTGGAAAATTGCATTCAGAAGCTCTGAAATTTCACAAGATTGTAAGAACAGAAAGCAGCAATCTCTTACAGCAAAGATCCATAGTCTGCAGTGCCAAAAGCAGCATACAAGTCAATTTGAATAATATGCATTTTTCACATAATGTGATGTAGGTCTGAGGTGCAGCCTTTTGAGGGAAGCATGTGTGAGATGTACTTATTCCCAGATCGTGGCTTTCTCCTAGTTCAGCACTGATACATGGCAAGTGGTGGCAGTGGTCAGTGGTGTCTGCTCCAAGTTTCCACAATTTGAGACACAAAAGTGGGCTGGTGCTCCACTTTTTACTGATTGCCCCCAAGAAGGGAAGTGTCAGGCAGTTTTGATAATGGGTTTGCTCCTGTCTTTGCATATTGCTCCTTTTTGTGTTCTAAATCTGCAGCCAAGTTTTTAACTTAGTTCTGTGTTTAATATCTTCAGCAAATCTAAAGTAGATTCTGAGACTGCTTTTAGATGGGATCTGTTGTTCATGTAAAAATCTGTATTAAAAGTAGTGGGTATAATGAAAATACAGTCCAGTTTTTGTAATATAATGACATTTACCAAGTAAGGGAAATAAAACTAGTTTAATGTACAATGTATTGACTGTTGTCACTATATTAAATGTTATACTGGTATTTCTGAAAAGTTGCTCAGTAATTTAATCATCTTAACAACCTAAGCCCATGCAGGGGTAAAAAGTTCAGTATTGCCTGTCTTTAAAAGAGCAAGTTCTGTTTTGAAGCTATTTAAAATGCTATTTTAACAACAGCAGTTAGAAAAAGGAATGCTAGAATTAATAATTTAGGCATGCTAATTGATTGTATTATGCAGGTAGGTTGTGAATTCGTAATTATATAGCTTTTAATAAACTGTCTGCTGTTGGTTTTGTGTAGATCATCCTTTGCAGGCTGGAAGTGCCAAGTGCAGGAAAATTCAATGAATGATGTGGACTATTTCAGCTTCTTGTTTTCAACCCTTATAGGTAATCCATATGAATGTAATAATTCAGAATTAACAAAATAGAATTTGTTTTGGTAGTAAATTACTGAATTTAATTCAGAATAAATGGTGTTGTAAGTACTTCCTGAAAGTAATTCTAATTTTGTTACATATTTTTGATATGAGATACCCTTTTTTCTCTTGATGTGACTTTTGATACCTTATACTTACACTTTTCCATTTGGGCTGAATATTTGCATACTTTTTCTTCATTCTAGCAACTTTCTTTGGAAAATAAGAGAAAAACCTAAATTCAGCATATGACATGAACAGATTTTTTTTCCTAGCTTGAAGTAGATGCTTTTTATTGGCTCATAACAATATAAATCAGTGCCTTTGGGATTTCCTGTGAACATGCTTATGCTATTAAAAACATTCCATCAGAATAAAAGAATCAAAGTATGTTGAAGTGAGCTGCCCAAGGTCAGCATGTGAGCAGAATTACTTCTGCTACTCTATTCTTACTCAGCTATAAAAATAGTTGTATTTTGTGGTGATGCAACTTAGGGAAATTACAGTGGTTAAAATGGCGTAATATTACTAAGAAATAATTTCCAGTAACTTGTGCCGTGGTAAAAAATAAAGTGGCTTTTCTTCATCACCTCTGTTATTTATAATGTTCAACTACTTTGTTTTCAAAAATTACCATTTTGTTCCTAAAACAGTGAAAAAAGTGCTGTCCTGATAACAGAGAAAATGGAAGCAAAACCAGAGTGTGACTGTTGTGGAGCAGTTTTACTGCTTTACTAAAACATCTAATACATGGCTAGAAATAATAAGCCAAATGATTTTTTTTTTTTTTAACCCTGAGGTTACATTAGGTTACTAAGTTATTGTAAACACTTGTCAAGTATTTTGTATTATACCTGTTTTTATTATTTTTAAAGATACATATATTGAAAATAGCGTAACTTTGGCCTCTTAAAGTTATTTTTTTAATACCAAATTATAGTTTAAATGGGTATGCCACTGATTTTTCAAATATTTTTGTTTTCTTTCAGAAGTCAAAATTGTACTTCTATATACTTAATTTAAAATACCAAGCAAGAGCCTTCAATAAAAAATCGTTATGCTGAGATAATTTAAAAGACAGTGTTTGTCAATGATGCTGTTGAAGTAGAACACTGCTTGGCTTGTTTTGTGATACTGTTGTACTGCTTCTTTTTCCCTAGGGTTTTCAAGAGAGGAGTTGGCTAGTCTCCAGGGCATTAGAGGAAAACCACACATTAGCCAGACACAGCTTTCACCTATCCGTCTTTACCTAACTGATCTGGACCAGTTTTTACACCACTGGGCTGTGACAGAGGTAATACATCAACACTAATTCTAAATGACAGCATACAAACTCCAAGTGCTCTCCATCCCTTTTCCACAGATGCCTAAATCTTGTTGAGATTTGAGTTGAAAAAAGAACGAAAAACATAATAGCTGTAAAACAGCCAACATTTTTCTGCAACCATCAGATAATATATTATCTGCTGCTTTAGAAGTTAAATGTTCCGACATGTAGTATGCAAAGCAATACTCATGGAAAAAATTGGTAGAAGCCTTGGTGGAAATTCTTGAACACTAATAAGATTAGGACCAGCAATATGTTTCAGCTTTCAAAAGCAAATTAATCGTAAAAATACTAATACAAAGAGTTTTCTTGGAAGATAAATGCAACTGTTAATTAAAAAGCACTTGTATTAAATAAGGTTTCAACTTGGAGTAATATTAAGTTGGCATTGGTGATTATTTAGAATAACTTCTGATGCTTAGTTAATCAAAATTTACTGGAATTAGAAACTTCAGTGTGAATTCTGCACCCATGTCTAAGAGTATAAGAGCTGAAAGCTTAGTTTTATTGTTAGTTCTAAAGGGATTTGAGCCGCCAGATTTTATTCAAAACAGGTGCATTAGTCATCTTTCTGGCTCAAGTCTTTTTATTGTTTAGCTCAACAGAAACCACTTTAAGGTGTGAAATCATGTTTTAATGACATTCCAGTTTGACAGTATTTATGAAATCGTAGCCATGAGTTCAGAAAGAAAAGTGAAACAGAAGGTTTTAGTTGTATGGTTTTTCGTGGCAGTCTTTTTGGTTCAAGAAAGTGGAACAGTAGATGTTTTCTAATTCATAATGTTTAAGTGATAATGTACTGAAACTTACGATAGCCTGAAACACACACTGAATGTGTGCTGCTATGTATTGAAAAGTATTTTAAGCAAGGTCGTTGTTTGGTACCATGACTGACACACACCTTTTTGATGTCCTGCCTTTAGTCATTTGGCCTGTGGAGCAGCTAAACTTTGTAATTTGTTTTGCTTTGTCTCTTCTGGACAGTAATGAAGTGTTTTCTCACTAAAAATACCTTTCATCAGTATTGAAAGACCAGAATGCTCTCTCCCTGTCCTGTTCCTCTGTGAACGTACCAGTGATTACTTGTTTCTCAAAGAGTTAGTATAATCCCATACAGCATCTGAACGATTTATATATACACCATACCTGCTTCTGAAAATGTCACCTCTTGTGTCTTCTCCTTCCTCTTTTTGCTTCTGTCCCACAAATCTGTCAAAGTTAGTTGTGAAACTATGCAGTAGGACTATTTTCACATAGGGAAGAGTGAAGTAGTTTGATTCCTTTTCTGTGCCTTTGGGTTCCTGGTTGCAAGTTGAGGTTATTTCTTCTACCACTTTCTTTTTGGTGTTTTGGTGCCAACAAGGAGAGTTGGTATTTTCAGAAACTTGAGACTTGCTTTTGTTAAAGTAGCTTTTCTTAGGAAAGATCCAAGGTGCTCTCTCAAGTTCTCAGAAGTGGATGGCAATCATTAAGCAAAGAGCTGGATATTCTTGGTTAGAAATGAAAGATGATTTGGACATCCTATGGAGCATTGCACTACTTTTGCAGTTATGAGTCCACCTGAACTCTTTCTGAACTCTTTATGAAAGAGAGAATAGGAACAAAAATCCCACACATCAAAAATCTGTGTGAAGAAGGGTGAAACCTTCTAGACCCACCTGATTTTGTAGGCTCTTGACCAAACAGAGTTCTGAACTGTTGCTTTGTCCCAGTGGGACTGGTCAAACACTGGAATAAGTAGCCTAGAGACATTGTGGTTCCCATCTAGGGACATATTCAGAAGCAGGCTAGACATGTTGTGACCTGCTCTAGCTGACTCTGCTTGAGCAGGAGCATTGGTTTAGAGGAACTCGAGGGTTTTCTTTCTAACTTCAGTGATTCTGTGATTGTTTGAAAACTCTTCCCCTTGGAAAAACCCATAACTTTTGTTTCACCATCAACAAATCCCTTTGTTATTTTTGCTTTTGAGATTATTTTTGATTTTATGTAATGAGATTCACTGTATGGGGAGGGGGTTTGTTATAGTTATATTTGATCTGAAAGTCCAACTGTTCCTGTTAAATGCTTGCCAGGTATTGCAATGCTGTTTGGGGTGTTCCCCCCAGATTTGCTATTTTTTCCCCACAGAATTTGTGAACAAAAAAGTAGGGGCACCTCTTCAGTTGCTTGCTTTCTTACTGGAGAAACATTAAGATATTCTTTCCTCTTGCCTCTTATCTGGTAATAATGGTCTCTGGCATATCTGTTTGTGTTACAGTGAGAAGTGATAATCAGTATTAAGACAACCATTTCCTTTTATGAATCACAGAATTCCATTCACTTTTCTCTTGTCTGCTTCTGATTTCAGATGCAGTTGTAGATATGGTAAATGATATATAAACAAAACTATGCTGAAGTTACCATTTCAGTTTTTAGATTACTTGTTTCTCTGTGTTCAAATATCTAATACAGCACTGTATTGATTAAGTTTTAAGGGTTTTCATTTTTTCCTTGTTTCAACCAACCTCCAACATGTTGACCAATACTGTATTTAATGCTCTGTTTGTGAAGATAATACTCTGGGGACTGTAGTCCATAAAAACTTTGAGATTTGGAGGCTGGACAATTTTTAAAACCAAGGAGGGGAAGGAAAAGAAAAAAAAAAGAAAAATCCAGACTTGAAGAAAACCTTTCAGTTCAAGATTTGCCACAAGCTGCACAGGAATACTTTTTGTAGAGCAAGTAGTTTCCACTAGGTTCTGAACAAGCTACTCTGCTCTCAAAAGAAAATAAACTAAACAGCAACAACAACAAAAAACCTCAGTCAAAAAACCAAACCTCAGATCTGCAGCCTCTAGGGTAAAGGAAACTGCCAGCAAATCACAAGGCTCTTCTAGGGTGTCTTGAAAGACAGTTTGATGTGATGGTTCTCTGTTCATCGGGTTTGAGGGAGGTAGGTTTGGAGACTGCTTTCTTCCAAGTTGTCATAGTTCAAGGTGTGATGCAATTTTGGAATCAAAATACTTATAGCTGTGACAGAAAATGACTTTATTTAGATAAAGAAGTGCTACAGGAAATAACAAACCCCAGCTTGAATTAATCACGCTTTTGATGGAACTGGGTAGAGTGCACAGCTTCTGAATGCTGAATCTTTCATGTGTTCCCTTGCTGGATAAGGAAGTTTATGGTGATTCTGTAATGTTAAGCAAAATGTTTGTAGTAATTTAAAATACCTAGTAAGTGAGAACTCTGCTCGTTGTCTGCAGAGCAGGCACCATCCAGGCCGCTACTCTATGGTGGGAGTTGTTCATTTAAGAGTTTTCATCGTGTAGTTGTAATTCAGAGTTTCCTAGTAATGGAAAAGTATTTTATTGTGGATGAAAATAAATAAGGAACTCTGATGGAATTAGGATTTGATAGCCTGGTTTCCTATGAATAAATATGACTAGTGATCAGATTCCTATTAGCCCTTCCATCATCATCTTTCTTCCACCTCTTGTTTTGTCTAAAACACTGGCTAGTTTTTGGCTTGCTGCTAAAAAGAATAAAGTTGCAAATACTAATTGCCCAGAATGTTTATAAAAATAAGCAGGTGGATGAGAAAAAAGCCTCTAGATTAGCACAAGGTAGTTTAAAACTGTTTCATCATCCTGCTTGGCAGCAGCCAGCTACCAGCCTGCGTGAGCATTGCTCCAGACCAAGTTCAGCAGGAGCTGTTGCTTGGCCCATGGGGGCATCAGGGGCTTGTGAAACAGGAGCAGATGGGGTTATGGTACTGAAGAAGGGCCCCAGGTGTGAGGACTGTAGGAGGCCACGGCTTGTTGGCTTTATTGCTCACTGCTCAACTCTGTTTCCAAACCCAGAGGAAAGCAGTCACAACTTTGTCTCTAGCTGTGCAGGGAGTGGTCTGTGTTTCTAATGGTAAAGAACTGTAAGAGAGAATTTAATGTATAACAGGCACAGGCCAGAGATGTGGGAGAACAAAAGGTGTGTCTCTGGAGAAAGAGCAAGTTCTGTAAAGAAAAAGAATTAACTTGAGGCATTTTCAAACAGCAGTTTGGACTTCTGGAGTGTTATTATAGCCAGTGCACTTTGTAGCATGAGGATAGCAGTAACTGGTAAAAGGGCCACACAAATGCACTTCTGATAGGAACTAATGCTTTTAAGTGGTTTATAACAAAATCTGTTTTGAGATGGATACTGTTTGTAACTTTTTTTTTTGTCTGGAGAGTGGTAATTGGTATAGAGGAAATCTGAAGTAACATTACTTTTTGTGGAAGCTTTTAAATAGTGGACATTTCCACTTAAGGAGCAATGCTTAAGAGAAGTGTCTCTTTAAATGCTGTTTTGCATAGCTATAAAGGTTAGTCTTCATGATTTGTCTAAAAGTTGTGTTAAATGTGGGGATCTTGGTTCCTTTTCTGGAGCAACTTCTTCTTAAAATTACTTCTGCCTTGTTAAAGCCAATTATTTAAACGCATACCACCGTAGCTGAAATAAATGGGACTCCAGAATAAATGGTTGCAGCCTGAGGGAAGAGACTTTCAGTCTTGGCTCATTTTAACTGTGCCCACAGTGTTTGTCGGTAATATTGTTCACTCCCCTGTAATTGAATTGCTCTGCCAGTATCAAATGAAATAGTGCCCACAGAAATGAAGAGTTTAACAAGGTAACCGTGTATACATGGTAATTTCTGTTGTAATATTTGATGTTTGTGATGGCTGAACATTTCTGACGGAGAAGGCAAATGATAATTTGAAGATTTGCTTGAAGTCAAGATTCTAGAGCTGTATCGAGCACATACCTGACCTGGAGAAATAAAATATTCATCCTAATGTTCAAAATGTTTAAGAGCAAACACTAGGGAAGGTCAGCTGCTTTTAAAAGCAATCTTGAATTCAAAAACCTTGGGATGCATGTAATGAAATATACTAATCTGTGTCAAAAATGGATAAGCCTTGTGAAATACAGTTGGGAAAGCTGTATCTGCAGTGATATGCTATGAAAAATTACAGCAAATCAATAAAGATAGCAAGTCAATGCATGTAAATTAAAAACCCTGCCAGGAGATTTGTCTTGAAGTCAATGGTGGTGTTGCAGTGCTGTAGCTTGACTTCATGCAGAGATTAATGCTTAAAAAAGCACACTGAATTTTTAACATATAGGTTTTGAGTTGAAGTTCCTGAAAGATTTCAACTTGTTGTCTTTATTGAGATTTCCAGGTTAGAGTTTCGTTGGGTAGAAAAAGCAGCTGAGGGTAAATTAACTTCCTTTTAAATTATATTCCTTCTAAACTAGGAATATGCTATAATTTTAAACCTCTTTAAGGAGAATTTAGAAATTCCATATAAACCCACTAGTGTTTTGTAAACTGCATCCTATCCAAAGTTTAATGTTTAGAAATGAAAATAATTTTTTTCTTGAAAGGTAACGCAAAGTCCAAAGAAACAGAAATTATTTAGGTAATGCCTTTAATAAATTAATAAAGCTCTTTTTCAAAGGTCTCCTCCATAGTTTTCTTAAGACATAAAACTTAAACCCAAACCAAATAAAAATCCACCTAAAATAGCCCCCACCAATAAAACCCAAACAGTAAAACACAAACTCCTAGAAAGTCTAACTTGATCTTCAGGCCAGCGCTCCACTGTACCTGCATCATATACTTCCAGCATATCCTGTGATATCTTAGAGCCGGGAGCTCACGTGTTACTGCATGTAACTAATGTGAATTAGCATCTGCACAGTTACTGTGCATTGTGCTTTATATTCACATCCTGGCTTTTGATACCTAAACTAAATTTGCTCAAAAAGACAGGTGTTGTGGGACAAGAGCTAAGTGTAGGGTTTTCCATGTTTTCAAGCCCTTTCGTTTGGAGAAGGGGCAGGCAGGTGAGTTTGGAGACCTGTACATCAGATGTTCCTTTGATTGTTCTGCACATGGTCTGACAAAGAGAGATCCAGAGGAGGAACTGTTGGCCATGGTGACATTTTATAGTTGTGAGGAAGCTGCAGAGCTGTGAAAGAAGGGCTTTATTATGGCTGCAGGAGGATGAAACAAAAGCTTCTTGGGTAGCAAAGCTGTTTTGTGGTGTCCTTTCTCTGAATTTTGTTAGTAAGGTGGCTCTGAGAAGAGAACCAGACCTGTGCTGTTTTTCAGGTATGGCTTTGTCTGCTCCTGGATAGCACATTAACTGTTGAGCATAAAACCTGGTTTTGCTGATAATAGTATTTCAGGAATCCCCCTCACTTAGTGAGCCAGTGGGATTGTCTCCAGCCCATAGTTCTCTGCCTCCTGACACCAAATCTTGCTGGTACCCAGATTGCAACACTTGATCACATTGTTGCACAGGAGTGAGCAGGGGTGATTGCAACTCATATATTCGTGTCCAGTGGTGTTTCTGAGCCAGCAGGAGGACATGAAGTGTGTCTCATAATCCTAAGTCTTTGGAAATATGTACTCTATCAACATGTGGGATGCTACACATGTTTTTAAGCATTTGTAATTCTTAAGTAAGTTTTTGTAATCCCATTTTGCTGCCCTGAATGTAAAATTAGCACCATAGTGGTTTTTTTTTTTCTGTTACTTGCCTATGTAATATTCTTCTGCAGTCTCTCTTCCTTCTTTTTGGCTTTTTCTTTTATTAACTTAGGTTTTATTTTGTTTTATTATGAATGTGGGGAGTTTTCATGTGGGTTTTTTATAGTTTTTTTTATACTTCTTTTTTTCTGGAGTCAGTGAATCAGGAATACCTTTCACATCCGCCCCTGTGAGCTTACCCAAGGCAGATGAACAAAGATCTCTTGTTGTATGCAGCTTTCTCAACAACTCAGGGCACTGTTAATATTGCCCTGTCAAATCAATTTATTTCAGAAAGAGAAGCAGCACCTGTCAAGGGAGTACACTGTCTGATAAGCTAGGGTGCTTCAGGGGAAGCTGGCCAAGCTTCAGACAACAAGCTTCATTGCCTGCCCCATCACCTGAAAACTTCTCGTTTTCTACGCTCCGCAGTAACATGTTACACTGCATAGAGTCCCACTCCAAACAGTCATTTCACAAGGGCTTGGGAATTGACTGCAGAACAGCCTGTTACTTTTTACTTACCCATGTTGGAGGTCCATGTCAATGTGAATTGAAAAATATATTTTAAAGTTCACATTAGGATTTAGTGTCTAGTATGTGCCAACTTTCTTTTTTAATACAATCACTTCTCTGGGAGTCTGAACTGCCTTTGGTCTGACTCCACACAGTGGCTGGCTAAAATACTCGATCCATTATCTTTCCTGCTTTCTTGGGTTCCTCTGTGTGCTCACGCTTGTGTGTGTCTTCAGAGGAAGATGAGTATTTTTCTTTGAAAAAATAGTACTTTGCACATGATTAAGCTTGAAATAATATGCAGATTTTCCCTGGAGAGTTACTGATAAATAGTTCCCTTGAGACTTTACGAATCAGGATTCTGTCATGTTATGGGAAGCATTGAGGGAACGGGAACAGTTCAGCAATGAAAAAAACATTATAGTCTTGGTTCATCAGGTTCATCAGCCCTGTTGTGAGGGCTCAGATTGAGACTGGGATTCCTTGGGTCACCCCAACTCTGTCTTTTGGAGTTGAGAGCATATTACTAATGAATTCTTCTGATTCTACATTAGAGTTATGGAAAAAACCTGTTTGAGATTGGGTTAACAGTCAGTTAGGGTGGCTGTCAGTAGCAAAAATGCTTGTTAGGATCTCCAAAAAGCCTGGGGCATGCTGTGCTCCTGGGCTGCCTTTCCAACCTTTTCTTTCTTTCTTTCTTTCTTTCTTTCTTTCTTTCTTTTTTTTAAATTCTCTGTTTTAGTTGGCTGCTGTTGAAGTATGTCTTTGGTGTGGCAGGCAAGGAGGCCTATGTAGTACTGATTTCCCAAAGCACTAGAAGGGAACCTGCTGTGGTAGTTGTGTGGCTCGTGAGTGTGCTGGGTAGTTGGGTTTATCTGATCAGTAAGGTTTGGTTTGAAAACCTGCCAGTGGATTACGGAGCCTGTAGCATTTGCTGCATAATGTTAACAGATAATCCCTGTATTTAAAAGAATGCTTTACTTTGGGTTAATCTATTCAAGTGGACATTCAAACAGAATTAAAAAGTTAAAAAAAACCCCAACAAGCCAAAGCCACCCCTCCCTGATCAGAAATGCTCGCTCTCAATCCATTCACTTCAGCAATGCTCTGAAACAAAACTACTCTGGCTTTGATCCAAAACCAATCTATGAATACGCCAAAAATGTGATAAATGCTAATCAAATGTAATATAATGAATCAGCTGTGACATTTTATTATGGAAATTAAATATCATGCAAAACCTTGCCTAAGGAAAATAAATTGTCAGGGAAAATACTAATTTTCATGTGATAATCAAGTTTTCTTTTCTTTTCATTTCATGTCTAGAAACGTTTCAGTTTCACTTTTTATAAGAGGCATTTGGTATGAAAGCCATTTCAAGCAGGATTTAATTTATGGAATTGAAAAGACTTGCCACTCCCACTTAATCACAGGAAAACAGAACTGGATATAGGGAATGGTGGTGCTATTTTGAGAATCAGAAAGATCTAAAAGGTTGAAAAATTAACTTGCACTTTACCACAATTCTTCCAAGCAAGTATGCTGTTCTTCAGTAGTATGGTGCCCATTTTCTTTGCCAATTCGGGAAGAATATTGAGTGTCAGTGAATTGTACCTGTAGTGAAATACTCCTACAACTTGTCATCTCAGGGAGAACCTCAGTGGACTGGTAGGATTGTTCTAGGGACGTAGTCCTAAGGGTGAATTATTAATAATGGTTTTATTAATAATGAAACTGTAGATTGCTGGGTGGGCCTGGTGGATTTGTCTTCAAGGTCTTTAGTTTGTTGACCTCTTGTGGGTATGTATTGAATTAAAAGGGATGTCTCTGGCATACTGTGTCTAATGTGACATGCTCACAAGCCTATGGCAAACCCCATTTATAAACTGCCTAAGCTCTGTTTTATGAGCAACAAATGTCTCCTGCATTTTCCCCTTTCTAACCGTCCTTCCCAATTTCCATCTCATCTGCATTCCCAGCCAGCTATGATCATTGTTATATTTTCTTACTGCTTGCTTATATTTGTCTTCCTGAAGTAGTTTTCACCACTTTGTTGTATTTTTAAGTAATACCTGTAAGACAGGAACTCTCTTTGTGCAATTTTTCTATGTCTGTTTGGTTTGAATTTGCCTTTCTTGAAAGTGAGTGACTCCTATTCTGCATAGTATGTCAGAAATAGTCTAATTCTAAGTAGGATGTTACAAAATGGTATTGAACAGATGATCCTTATTCTGTCTGATCACTTCTATAGGGATTATCTTTACCTCCTTGAAGTGACATTTGCCCATTTCATGTTTATATCATTTCATGGTCGGTTGTTACTCACAGAACTTTCTCCTCGTTTCCAAGTGTTAAAACTCATAGCTGCATGCAGAAGTTTTTATTAGTCTCCAAGCACATGACCCACCACTTTTGTTTCACTGAATTTTTTTCTGTAGCTGTTATTCATCAAATCCCTGCAATCTTTTCTGTAGGTTAGTCCAGTCCTCCTGCCTTGGCAGGGTTTCTCAGCCTTGAGCTGTCAGCCAACAGATTCCATCAGTGCAGCTTTACCTTTTGTGTAAGTGTTGCTCATTAAAATGCTAGGTCAGATTGGCATCAGAATTTGTCCTTGACATGACAATCCCCAGTAGTAACCTCTGTCACAGCTTGACTTTATTCCTTGACAATGCTAATACACAGATGTTTTGAGTGCATTTCTTGGGAATATTCCAGGGTACTTAATATTTTATCACTTTCAAATTGCAGTGTACAGAAGCCCTACTTATATTTAGGATGGAGTACTCAGTTTTAATAATATTATTTCATTATAAAATAAATGTAAAGTACAGGTATTCGGTGCAAGAGTATCTATAAAATTGTCTTTTAAATAGTCCTACTAGTCAAACAAAACAGTTGCATTACACCTTTAATGCTCATTAACACAAGCAATGTCCTGAAAGCCCTACAGTATTATGTTCCACCAGGCAGATGTGTAAAGGGTCTCCTGAATTTGGCCAGCTTAAACAGGGCTAAAAGCGGGTTTGGCATGTAATTCTGAAGAAAGCTGAGTGCACTTTTATATCACCACAAATGCTGCTGCTTGGCCATTTCTGATTAAACAACCACTGGCATCCACATTGGTTAGGGTTGAGTTTTCATACCACAGGACTTGAGCTAGCTGTTCTTTCCCTAACTTTTCTTGAGCTGGAAATGTTGTGTACTATCATTTTTGACATGGCACGGGTGATGTTTTTTGTTTTGTCGTTATCTCTTGCTTCAGTGTCTTGACCTGCCGATTCAACTTAAGCCTGAAAACCAGGACAGTATCACAGAATTTAACCCCCTTGGGTCAGACCATTTTGTGAAAGTTCTTTGGATTGTCCTTCAGTCAGTGAGGTATCTTTGAGGAATGCATTTTGCTTAGTCAAGATATTTGTAAAACTCTTGGACTTAAATTCCTTAAGTCCCTTAAACATCTGATCGTGCTATTTTCTATAAGCACAAACAGAAGATTCCATTCCTCATGTATTGGCTCTTCCATCTTCCTTGTCCTTAGGAAGACAGCACGATTGCTAATGGCCTAATAATGCACTTGTGCTGTGCACCTTGGCTCTCTGGGAGCTGCAGTTGACACTGGTGGGATGAGCAGTGAATGTGAACAGAGAGAGGACACCCAAGCTCTCGACTAGTTTGCAAATTATTGGAATAGATGGGAAGAAAAAGAGGAACAGCGAAAGCCATCTGCCAAGGATTGCAGTACAGCTTAACAGCAATTCTGCTAGAGCTCTGATTTTTTTTACCCAATCCACGAGACAATAATGCATTTAAAGGTAGTTTTTATAGTAGTTTTTATGATAGTTTGCCTGATTATATAAGCACCAGAAAGTCTTTGGCAGTTTATAAAACAGGATTTCCCTTGTATTACATTTTGTATCCTTTTCTGAACATGACATTTTTGGGAATGTACTGGAAAATAAGTTGGAAATGGATCTTTGCTACGTTCTTCTTTGTTATATTATTTTTCTGTCCTGTTTCACTGTGATTCTTCTGTTTCATGCTTCATGAAGTTATTTGGAAAGTTGTTTTCTGAAATTCTTCACCTCCAAAGAAAGGCATTTGGAGGCTTTGTGTAGCCAGATAGAATATTTTTTTGTCTTCTGTCACACAGGTAAAATGCAGAAAGCCTCTCCCGAAAATAATAGTGCAGATCATCATCTCTTTAAATAATGAACAGTTTATGTTGACAGTGTTACTCTTACACACTGTGAAGAATCAGTTACTTTGAGACAAAGCTGCTATGTGTCCCCATAGGTACTTTGGATTTAGGTCTGTCAGCAAAGTATAACTGCACAGTGAATGACTGGTGGTTGCATTTTGAGTCCTTAAATATAATTTTGTTTTATTAAAACAGATGGTCTGCCACAGCCTGTCCACTATACCTTCACAAAGTCAGTGTTTTGACATTCTCCAGACTGGCATCTGTAAATATCTGGTAAGTACCGGTTTATCTTCTAGGTTAAAACTTCCTTGGGATAAATTTGCTAACGGTCTCATTAACCCTGTAATCCGCTATTCCATGTATTTCATGTATAATTTCAGTATTTTTAAAAGTTTTCAACAAGATTAGGAAGACTTTAAAAAATATCTAATAACTGTTGGTATCCAAACGTATATGGATGGTTTTGCTCAGATTTCTGAATACTTCAGCTTGTTTTCAAAATTAAATGCTTCTTCATTTGGTTTGCTTTTCAAAAGAGTGACTAGCAGCTTTAGATTAATTTTTTACCTCATCAGTGTATGTAAGTATCTAAAGGGAGGGTATCAAGAGGATGAATCCAGGCTCTTCTCGGTGGTGCCAAGCAACAAGACAAGAGGCAACGGGCAGAAACTGATGTATAGGGAGTGCCACTGGAACATAAGGAAGAACTTCTTTACTGTGTGAGTGATCGTGCACTGGAACAGGTTGCCCGGAGAGGTTGTGGAGTCTCCCTCACTGGAGATACTCAAGAACCATCTGGACTCAGTCCTGTGCCATGTGCTTTAGGATGACGCTGCTTGAGCAGGGAGGTTGGACCAGATGACCCACTGTGGTCTCTCCCAACCTGACCCACTCTGTGATTCTGTGAGTTTTTCAGTCTGTCTTCTCTTTCTAATCCTGAACACTCCCTGAGCTGAGGATGAGGATGGCAAAGCCAGAGCTGGGTGACAAGATTTGCAGTAATCTGTGATGCTGCCTGATGAGAGGGAGGACCACAGGGTCTGCCTCTGCCCTCCTGTCACAGTGGTTCTACAACCTAAGAAGTGTCTGCAGTTCCCCATGTATGGAGCTCTTCTGAGAAGTTACTAGACCAAAGCTTCCATAGGGAGTGGTTTACCTATAACCATAGTCTGGATTTTTGGGAATGGTGTTGACTTAAATTAACTTTTAAATAGGCTTATGTGTTCTACTGCTCTGACCCTTTGAGAGCAAACAGTTAAGTGGGTTTTTACAGTTGACAAGACTGCTACCCAAGATCTCTTAACTGGCTGCTGACACCCAACAGGGAGGAAAGGCACCGTGTAGGCAACATCCTCCATAGGAACTTATTTGAGCAGCCTCATGTACTGGATTTGTGTAAATTAAAACATCTGTGTCCACATCATCTTCCAGACTGGCTGCCTAACACATTTCATCAGCAGTGTTGGCTCATCTGATCTTCAGGATGCTTTCTTTACATGTAGACATTGATCTAGCTTGCTGTCATTTTTTCCTATTTGGCCAGGAACATCATTATTAGTTTTTACTATTTAGTGCCTCAGTGTCCTGTAGTGTTCAGCAGGGTCTTCAGCTCTGGTCCACTTGTGTCACACAGGAACACCATCGTTCTCCTGCCTCTGCACCTGGCTGGGGAAGGGTCAGCTTGGGACAGGGATCTGCACTCATGGCCTTGAAATATACCCAGTCTCTTAGGCTGGAACGATATAAAAGTTTGAACCCATAGTTGTTCTTTTATCTTTTACCTCTCACAAGTAATTGTACGAATGAAATACATGTCACATTTCTGTAGCTTGTACTTTGATCTTTTTTTTAAACATTTCTAAAAGAAACAGGTGACCTTGTTAAGTAAACCAACTGCCTCTGTCAGCTTAAAACAGTGTACTTGCAGGTGAGCAAGTCAGACTACTCTAAAATTCCTTAATAGTTTTTTAATGGAAAATGGTGCCACACTAGCAATGCATGAATTTTTTTTTTTTAATGGCTTTATGGGACAAAAATTAAGGGTACTTATTCCATAGCACTTCAAAATTTAAACTGCTTTCTAATTCACTGCCTCTACCCAAAAAAGAATTTTTTCTAAATTATTTATCATGCCTATAAAATCCTTACTCAAGATGATGTTCTCTTTTTGACAACAGAAGAGCATCACCCCAGCCATGTGCTCACCATATATTTCATTAGCTTTAATTTATCTCAGTTCCTAATGCTCCTGTTGGATTTCAAAGGATACTCACCCTGATGACAATCTGGTAGAAGCTTTGCTTTCTGTAGTGTAAATCAGAGTTTCCTTCTACCTCAGTGGCTGCTCACTGCCATTTCAAGACATGGAAGGGATGCCCTGTCCCATGATATATGCTTAAAAGGAAAGACCTGTTCTGCCCAGAAGATTGTTTGAGCCTGCACTGTCATTCAGAGCAAGGCTTAAAGCAATGCTGTGTTTTTTAAGTATGTTTGAGATGAGTGCTTCTTTAAAGGGGATGGAATGAAGATGTCAATTTGACCTTCTGTTGGTATGGGTGGCAATTTCTTGGGAAAACAGGGATTTGAAAAAATGCAGTGGTATGTAGAACTTGAAGAGAAACCAAGTAATACATGTCATGGTAGGAAAGAGGTTCATTCAGCTCTAAGCATGTTTGTATCCCTGCAAAAAAACTTGTATATAAAGTGATAAACTTGGGGTTGGTTTTTTTGTTTTGTTTTATACAGGTTGGATTGGTTGTAATACCTGATAGCACAGCTGGATCTGTTCTATGTGCCATAAATAAGCTCTTGGATCAAGCCTGCATTATAAGTGAAAACCTGCATAAGTTCTTGGCCTCTTGTTGTTACAGTCTTCTGTACTTTCTGCTAACTTTAGACAAAGAGGATGCAGAACATCTACAGAAAAGGTAAAGCTGCTCTTACCATGTTAATTGCCTCTGTCTTTGCAGCTACAAGTATTTAAAGATGTAAAATGAAAGGATACCACCCCTTGCTTCCCCCCCCCGAGTTTATTTTCCTATCTTTTGCTTACTTCAAAACAGTACTTGGATATAAGAAAGACAGCTACGAAGTTAGCTGGAATTACTTAAAACGATAACTGAAGAAGGTTTCATCTTCTGTTGTTCTACTTAGATGTCAGAACCATCCTGACTTTAGAAAGGTGGACATTTATACCTTAATCTTTAGCCTTATTTTCATTAGATACATTTAAAAACACTGCAAAGATTTAGCTTTATAAGCCTGTACTCTTTAGTGACCTGATGTTTCAGCTTCAACAAACTTCTCAGGCATCATTACGTAGACTGCAAATCCATTTGACTTAAAAAGAACCCAAAAGCTACAGATAACAGATTCAAATAAGTTTACCTGAAAAGCGGAAATGTCTTTAAACAAGTTAAACTTCAGTTTTTTCCATATATAGGAAAGTTGTTTCAAGCTTCCTGAAAAGACATGCACTTAGAGCCATAATCCTCCTTCACGTACTGTATTTAATGACTTGCATATCACAAAAATCTGAGTACTTTAATTTCTTATGAATCTTAAACAAAGATTCAAGTGTACCTGAACAATGACTGAACCAAAAACGTCTTCCCAGCTGCGTCAAGCAGAAATTACACTGTGCAAGAACTTCAGCAACATTTGTAGCTCCAGGGCTGGACCTTGTTTTTGTTTGGGTTTTTTTTCCAGTGCTGTACATAATTTTGGAATATTTTAAAATCCAGCATTTTCTGGTACAAGTTTTCTGCTTTGCTACCAATACGGGTGAAGGCAGCTGGCATGATTGAATTCACAGCAGCACATTTCCTTAGACAGCCATGCAGCCAGTTCACAGCAGCATCCTTGAAATATATATCCTCAGTCATTTCAATTTTTATTCTGCTTTCCTCTCAGGGATATGCTGTGGGGATCGTGTATATCTGCATTAGCACTCCTGCCACGATTACTGAGGCTGATGCTGCAAAGCCTGCAAGTGAGCAGGATCTGTCGGGAAGAACTGCCTGTTGTTGCTCAGTTGCTTCGCTTACTAATGCAACACGGTCAGCTCAGGAGCCATATGATCACAAACGAGTTTCTGGTGCAACAGATCATCAAGGACATCATGGTATGAAACTTGCCAGAGACTGCATATACATAATGTTTATTTTTTAAAATTATCGCAAATGTTGAAGAAGATACTTTAAACAAAACAGTAGTGGTGGAAGCACATGTGAGAGATTATGATGCAAGTTCTTCAACTTGCAAGTTTGGTTTCCTTTAGTGTTGAAAATCCCACAGTCAGTTCTTGTGATGTTCCACCATGGGTGGGTTGGGTTTGCTGTTGGGTATTTTTAACCACTTACAAATGCTGAGAAGAGTCAGTTACTGGGCCATGGGCTACATTGATCTGTCGGTAGCAGTTCTCCTGTAGACTGGGTTAGTGAGCTCTCCTGCATTAGTAGAACCACGCTCATTTGCATTTTAATTGCCTATAAATTGCAGAATGGGGAAGTAAGTGAATCACTCTAATTAAGAGTAAGGAAAGCACATCTGGTGTAATTCACACGCTTGATAATGTAACACTGACTTAGTGTACCCAGTCATAACACTTTATTATTTGGGCTTTAAGAGACGTACCACGTTGAAATATTTAAATGAGGAGAACAGTGTCACTGTGTGCAGGGGAACAAGGCTGTTCTTGTACCTTTAACAGCACACCTGATTAACTGTAAAAACAAAGCAAAGTTTTGCAAGTTTTACCTTTTTTTCTCCTTCTTCGTAGACACTGAAGAGCGGTGAAGTTCAAGAGCAGTGGCTAACAGACCTCCATTACTGTTTCAACATCTACCTTGCCTCTCATCCCCAGACACCTGGCCCTATGAACGCGGTATATTAAAGAGGTCGAACTGCATTTATTGTAAAGCATTTACTTCTATTTAGTTTTGAATGGAAGATGTTGGAACAAAGCTTGTCAATTTTTTTGTAAGTGAAACAATAAAAATTTTACAGAGAACTGCATACCTCTATTGCCTGTCTTTTCAAGCAAGTAGATGTTACTGGAAGGTGTTTTAATAGATGTGGTGACCACAGTGAGGGGTGTTAAAGAAAATCCAGTCTCCTTGAAGCTTAAGTGCTTGCAGAGAAACAGAGTTATATTGAATCTGGTCATCTGTTATTTTGAAGCATCATATTAAAAAAACTCAGAGTTATGTAATACTAAGTAGAAGAAAAAATAGAAAACAATATACTTTGAAACTAGGGTAACATTTTTTATTTTTACTGAGTTCATATTTTTTAAATACTTTGTGCAAGGTAAATACTGTACACTATGGCAGCTGCAAAACTATTAAAAGAACTATTTTTTTTTCCTAGAACAGGATCCTTTTTTTTTTTTTTTTGCTTTCTGTAGAAATTCTTTTCATGCATGTAGAAAAATAGTTATTAAAAAAATTGGTGATAATCTTAAAGAGTAGAAAATGCACCTCTGATAGTTTCCATAGGTTGTGAAAGCAATTTATTTACTCAGTGTTTTATGTCAACATCTGCTTTTCCCTCCAAATCCATAGTTAGCTAAAAACAATTGTTTCTTTAGTACAGAAGTGGAGCATGAAGGCTGTTCTTCCATTCCTGTTTGGATTTTGAAATTAATGTAATAAATTGGAGGTGAAGTAATACAGCAGTCTTTCAGAACTGCTAGAGCTTTAGTACATTTTCCTTCTCTTTCCAAACTGTGTTTGAACACAATTAACATTCCTATTTTTTTTACAATGGAAAGCTTTGGTTGCCCCTGCAAGGTTATTGTAATGCTGGGCTTAGTGCTTCATTTTCTGTTTCCAAATGCAATTCAGATTTCATCCTGTGTTGGTAAAGAAATTAACAGTTGCATTTAAAAACTAATTTGTACACAAAATTACTCCAACTCCTTAGAAGTCTGCTTGGCATGTAATACTGAGATAATACAAAACTGAAAATGTGTTCAAGTTTCATATGTCGTAGATGGCTTATACATTATGAAAGATAACAATTGTACTGGAATGGATTTTAAATTCCAAACATTTGGTTTTGCTTAGTGCTTGAGTCTTGTATTTTTTGATTTTGCTGCAGTGGTTGGTCTCATGTTGTATGAAAATTGTTTTGATTTTCCCATGTTCTCCAGCAAATTAACACACTGTAGGTTGTTTACTGTAAAAGAACAAAATGGTTTTGATGAGTGATTCCAGAGGATGAAAAGTTTCATCTGCACTGCATTCTAGATTTCATAAACAGTGAATCTACTGAACATGCCCTTTTTTCCTGGCATCTCACTGCTGACTGCCTGTGAATAGTTTGGTTTCTGTGGCACCCGGTACAGCTTGCACAGAACACTGCTGCTGCGTGTGTTGGACTTCAGCAACCTGTAGTGGGGGAGCTTAACTCCACATTTACCCTCATAAATGAATGAAGGCTTCCAGACTAACACACTGCTCTTGGCTGAGTTTGTTGAAGAGCAGCAAGAAATTTTGTTGAGCAATATTTAGCAACATTAGGTGGGCCATTTCTAGAAAGTAGGGGAAACCAGGCCAGGGTTAAAGCAAGTGCTCTTTGAATTATTAGAAAGCAAGAGTCAATGTCATCTGACCATTTTCCTCAGGTTTGAGTCTGGCTGAATGTCTGGGCTCATGCAATGTTTTTATTTCCTGCAATCTGCTTCAAATAATATGCATGTTTTCCCTTCCCAGTTTTGTAAATGTTTTGAGGCTAAATTTCAGTGCTTTATCCCCTTCTAGCCACGGTCCTTCTAAATCTGAATGTTTCATTGAGGGTGTGAACCCAGCGCACTTTAAGGACTTCTTTCTAATGCCAAGAGTTGCAAAACGTCCTTCTTTACAACTCTGAAGATGCTTTAATGTCCACAGTGAAACCAGAAAACCAGGCTGTCTGGCCTGCTGCAGACAGACTCTTTACCATTTGCTAAATTGACACAAGACATCTATTTAATAAATTTTAAAAAAACAAAACCAAAAAACCACAAAAGGGAACAAATTCCAGGTTCTGAAATGTTTTAATGGTAACAATCTAAAAGGCCCTAGTTGCTGGAATATTCTGAAGTACCTATCCATTATCTGTATATCCTGTTGCATGCTCCTTTTCCACCTGTCACCTGCTGCCTGCCTTACTTATTCGTACATTTCCTTTGAATACCTTCTGCATATCCCCCCTTCCGAAGTGTTTGACTGAGTTTGGTAGAGATTTGTCACCGCACACTTTTTCCATTACCTATATGAACATTAAAGCTAGAGCTGACAGTCAGTCTTCACCTTCCCAGATGTACCTTCTGCAAGAGAAGAATCAAACTGAACAGTCCATTCTGACCTACTCCAGGCACCTACGTCAGAAATGGAGTATCTGGCATTAGCCACTGACAGCTCTGAACTTTTCCAACAAACGTAATGTTGTCATGCACAAAGGCAGTCAGATGAAAAACATGTTATTGTCTTTTAAGTAAGGGCTAAAGTTCCCTGAGCTCCTATTAGGTGAATAAAAGTAGGTAGTGTTCTAAAGGAACTGGGCAGAGTTCCTATCACTATCCTATTCGTCACCAAGTTATCAAAGCAAAGGACACTCAAGCCTCAAAAGAAAGCCTTTTTATTTCAGAAGACAGGGAGATCTGTTGTCCTGAAAAGTTAAACGAAAAGAAGCATTATTTGCTAAAGCTCTTTTAAAATTTAGATTCATATCTGCATGAAGAGGTGGCAATCAAACACCTGTCTGGTCATGCCTCTTAATTAAAACAGTTCTCAGTGAAAGAAAAAAGCCTCTGTCTCTTAGTGAGTCAGAAACTCACCTACAGTTCTAACAAACTCAAGGATAGGTCCACTGTTGGATTTCCTTCTGACTTCACAGTTTTGTTAAACTAGTTGGAAAATGTATTTTACTTCCTTTTGCAAATTACCTGAACTACTGTCTCCTTGAAGTGCTTGCTTAGTTCCTGTCTAGCTGTGACCTGCCTCTGAGCCACGTGTAGTACAGCCATGAACACCAAATGCCCAACAAGGCTCTAAATCTTGACATGGTGAAGCACTAACATTACTATACCTCCCAACCCCAAGTAAGCACATAATACACTTGAAAAAGTCTTAAAAATGGCATTTAGTAAAGAAGTAGTAGGAGAGATGATCATATAGCTTAATTTTTTAAGCCAGCTGTCAATTAATACCACACGCATGAAAGTTCCAGCCTTTAATGACCCCAATAATACCTTTACAATCTTAGTTCTTTGACACCATTCTGTTTCACATGGTGCAGCCCCTTATGTCTGCCAGCATGGCTTGACAGTCCTGATTGTGCCAACCCTACTGCCCTGATACCAGTTCCAGACATAACACTGCAGTTGCAAACAGACCTGGTAATGACAACGTGGCTTCTGAATTAAGGAGAAAAATAAATGCATGATTTTGTTAGAGCCTTGAAACTTAACTGCAAACAAAATTCTATGAAATGACCAAAGCTCTATGCCCAGCACAGGATCCCCATTATGACATTTTAAAAGAAAGGGCAGAGATCAGATGAGTAGCTTTGGATTTTCAAGTTGTCATCTCTGCATTAAAGCATGTATTTGTAAAAAACAGGTGTGTAAATTCTTGGTACATGTAGCATTCTTTAGTTCTACAGGACTAGTAAATATTTGTGCTGCTGAACCCAAGTATGAACATCTGTCAGCAGTTTTAACCACAGGTGAATGTTATCTGCCTTAGCACTGTAAAAGTCCATTATATTAAGGTCTTTCCTAGTAATAGCCCAATGAAAACAGGTTTTCATCTAAATGTTTTGACATAAGAATAAAAGTGCAGTGCTCAACTAAGTCCAAAACTAGTGAAAGAAAGAGCATACAATCACAACAGTTTGGTCGTATTTTGAAAGGAGAGCCCAGTCCTTGAGCAGATCTTTTTCTTTTCTAAGAAGAAACCAATCTTGTATATATAAACATTAAAGTATTCTTAAAATGGATGTGTCCTACCTGAGACCAGCTGCACATCAGAAAATTTCAGCTTAGAAGGAGATCTTGTTGACTGGAACACTTTGCCTTCCTGAGAACGCCCTTTAAACAAACAATATGAACAGCTCTGTGTTTATTCACATAAACATGGTTATGTAAAGCTACAAACTATTTCGATAAGCTACAGCATTGTTTTATCCTAAAAATTATTCTAATTTCTGATGAGGAAACTCATGAGACGTTCTATATAATAGAAAATTGTGACAACCACAACTGAAATTTAAGTAAGGTTAAAATACCTCTTGGGGTTGTTATTAAAAAAAGGGGGGGAAAGGAAAATAAATCTATTAGCTTTATTTATGTTATCCTTTTTCGCTATCTAAGCTACAGAGCCATGATAGAAGTAACTTTCCACCTGGTAAAGTACTTATACTTTGCATATCCTTACTCCATCAGTGACCCACATTGTAAAGGAACTCAAGGTCTAAAAGCAATGCTTTCCTCTACCCTTTCTTCAAGATGCATTCCTTTGCACTGTGCACATTCAGGCACAATGCAAAGCAGTGCAGAGTCACTATAAAAGACAGTCTTTCCATAAAGACCACTTATGTTCAAACGTGAACATACTCTTCAAATGGAAATATTTTAAAAACAGCACAAACCAAAGTTTAAAATAATGCTTAAAAAAAATGAAACCAGGATCCAGATAGCCACGCTGCATGGATACAGTCTGCTATCCCCAGTTTAACTGCTTTGTTCTGTTTCCACATTGATATATGTGAGCAGCTCTGGCAACGGAATTATTTGGTTGCTCAAGACCTGTGCTGGAATAATGCTTTAGCAGAAGCCATTTTAAATCACAGAGTTGATGTTTGTTTTTTTAACCTGAAACTGAAACGAAATTACCCAGAACTCCTGAGATTAAGACTAATTTTTATAAATAGTTGAAATCCCTAGCAATTGGGTAAAAAGCAAGTAGATGAATACACTCTGTTAAAAAGATAAAAACTTAGTTATTTAAAATAAAGTATAGTAAAAATTACCATATATCTGCTTTAGGATAGACTGCTTGCTGGTTTTTATGGCTGAGCTGGTTTTGTTTACAGATTTCAGATTTTTACATGAAGGAACTGATTTCAGAAGGCCATGGTTCAGCTGTTTCTTCCAAGCAACCTGAATGAAGAAGGCAGCTGTCTCTTGTCTCCATTTGTCTTCATCTTCCTTGCACTGCCGCTTAGCACTAAGAAGCTGAAACAACTCCTGTCTTAGCTGGTAACTAGAGAGCAGAAAAGAGAAGAGCACTTGTTTTAGGTGACCTGTTTTAACTTCCGTGCTTTCCACGCATCAGTTCACATGGTGGATTACATGAGTAACTGGGAAAACAGAACTCCCACTGATGTGCCAAGTCATTTGGATGAGAAATGTTTGCTCACAAGAAAAAGTAGGAGCTGGGTTCAATTTTGGATGCATCCATTATTTCACACAGTTTGTAAAGATCTGGCATTACAGGTATCAAAAGTTACAGTGCTTCAACATCAGCTTATCAACTGCTTTATAAATAGAAAATTAGCAGAAGAAAAAACTATAAATATTTATGATAACAGTACAATCAATACTGCTTCCTCATTTTCACTATATTCACAGCTTAGTAACACCAGATTTTCTTGTGTGCCTCACCACTCTGTGTTCTCAGTCAATCAGTGCAAAAGATAAACCAAGTCTACCTCCACTGGGTTCAACTGCACATTTCCTCTACAGAAAACTGAGCTGCTTTCCATCCCCCCTCTGAAGATGCTCGCCTCACCTTTTTTTCAGCTATCTGTGTTTTTTCCCTTCCCTTCAAAGGCTCCCTGTCTTCTGACCCGGACTTGTCCTGGCTGTTTTGGTCTGTGACACACAGTCACAGCCCTCTGCCAAGTGGCAGCGGCAGACTGTCCTTCTTCACACTCCCCTCACACTCCTGTGGCAAATGGCACCAGCAATAAGGAGCTGTTTGTTTTGGTTTTCTTTCCTTGAATCGGACATAAGTATTCAATTGGATATTGGCATTTCACACTCACAAATCAATTAGTTGGCCTGATTAGTTAACTCTGAATCTTCCCAGTACAAACCTGTCACAAATGAACATTGAGTAACACTTGTAAAATATTAAGTATAAGTGTTTGGTAAGGGGCCAAACCACATCGATCGTCATCCCCTCTGGCATTCAAAATGTCCCAGTAAAGAGAATGAGGAAGGAGAGATAAAGAGCAATTTTTTTCTGTTGCTCCATCTGCAATAAGTTCTAAATTAGAACAAAAGACAACACAACTAAATACAAGTTACTTAAATATATGTTATAAGCCAATGAACTGTATAATTCAAACAAAACAGCACCCATATACAAACCAAAATGTACATAAAAGCACAATAGAATGCCACAGGGGGATGATATGCTCAGTTACAGCCCAAATAATTTTAAACTTTCAATAAGCTTAGTAAATTACCGCTGTGAAATTCGCTGGGTGAGGCAAACCTATTTAATCTTAATTTAGTGAAGCTTCAGATTTCAGGCGTGTACTGTTATGCAGCTCATTAAAATACATAACAAATGCAGGCATCAACTGCATCTTACCTATGCCTGCAAGTTGAGAAGCACTGTATGAATTCAGAACAGGAGCACTACTGAGAGATAGAAGAAAAAAAATTATCCAGTTTTGTTAAATAACATGTCACTTTTAACTTTTCAACAGGGTAAGAGAGAAAGAGAAAGTGAAGAGGGAGCACAATTGCAGAGACTTCCTAACAGAACTTGAGCTAAGGATGGGTTAAGTGAATACTGCTGCAGGAAAAGCAACTGGGGAACTGTTTTATACTTGAGCAGAAAAGAATACTAAGCTACTCTCTTGGAATTCAGTAATTACTGCCAGATGCCTTTGCTGATACGGGAAATGACCCATTCACAGGCAGTCCACCTTTGCACCCAGCTGTGATTTCATGTTTGTAGAGAACTTCTGGTAGTTTTTAGCAACAAGAAAACAACTGCAGCCCTGACACTGAGAAGATGTAGGCAGTTATCTTTGGAGCAAGTGCACAATTTTTAATTCAGCTGAGAAAAAAAGAAGAATGGGACCAAGTTTGATGCAATATGAGTCTGACATGGTGCCTTACAAAAATACCCAATGCTCAGTCAACAAAACCTCTGTACATAAAAGAAACGTGGAATATATGTGCAGAGTGACAAAGCTGGCAAATGGTATTCACATTCACTGCTGCAGAAGCTGTAAAAAATTATTGCTGCTCAGAGTTATGCATATGGCAATAATATATATAAAAAAATACAACTTCTACTTGACTTCAGTGGGAGAACAACAGTGACAACAACCAACTTATTTCCAGCTTCTGTTGACTCACTGTGGACCCTGGAGAATGGTACAGGCCTCAGTGCCCCCCATGAGAGAGCAAGACAGACACAGGATCCGTAAGCCTGGACGAGCAGGATAAGCAATTAACCTTTGGCAAGCCACACACCTTAGAATACACTTTTGAGAACTACATTTATGAAGTTTTCAGATATGGGAATTGAAACATTCTCCTGAGAACGGCAAGTTTAATATACTTAAGTAGACCAGTACCACTATGTTGTTATGTTTACTTTCAGTAAGTAAAACAGGACTATAAAATTTGCAGAGTGAAAAAATGCATTTAACTTTAATTTAGAGAAATTCCAGAACTCAAGCATGTACTTGTCATGTTTCTAATGCAGAATTACACATTGTCAATGTGTAGAAGAAAAGAGAAACCAAAAGAGAAACATGGGACCAAGTGGGACGCACAGCCACACAGTAAGCACCTGCTTAAGAAATGTAATTTGGGGTTCAGTGGATGGGAAGTTGGGTATTTCAGAATAACAAACATATTAGAAGTCAGCACATACAGCTGCCTAGTGTGAGCTAACAGGAAACATTAACCATGACTTCTTGGCAGACATGTGCCACCATCTGACTTGGGATCCATACCCTAAAATACCCACACTGCCTCTTTTTTTGAGGCCTATATGAACTCTGCTTGAAAGGCAGAGGCAGAGCTCTCTTCTTTTCTAAAATAAACATTAATGTTATGGTAATGGAAATCAGGAGGAGGAAATCTGCTCCAATTTCACAACTTTCTTCATCCATGTGAGTTTCACAACACTCAAGACTATAAAGTACAAGTTGAGCTTGAAAGTGTAAGCAGAAAAGACAGCACAGCTTGTGGCCAGTGGGCTTGGGAGAGAGAAGGCAGGACAGAAGCTTAGTTCTTCATAACAGTGTAGTGCCCTCACCTCAGCATCACTGTCCAATGAGCAGTTCTGCATCAAAACATTCACTGAAATAAATGCATCGTGATATTGCTGCAAACTTTATGAACTTCGTCAAAGCTCTAGTAAGAGTAAACTGTCCACAGACGTAATGAAATGGTAATGGAAAAACTGCCAAACTAATCTCTCCTGCTGTCTTGCAGAACTTATGATCTTCATTAATGTCCTATGAGTTTTGCAAACAGAGCAAATGTATTTATTTTTCCTTATTAATTCTTTAAATAACAAATGTAATTTAAACAATCTTTAGTTCCCACAATTTCCAAAATGCAGAGTGTTAGTAAAGTGCATGCACTTTTTAGAGAGATAGCACACCGTTGCTGTTTGGGCAGGTGGATCATTTAGAAAGATCCATCCAAAATCTTTTAATAGTTGCAAGTGTAAATGGAATACAGATTTCTGTGCAGGTAAGTTAGCTTAATGCAAGGCTTTAGATCCCAATTCTTGTGAGGACATTTGCACAAGCACTCACTAAACACCATTCTGCTTTGACTTAAAGCTATGGCATGCGCCTACCCTTCTCTAAGGATTTTAAATCAGTGTTAAATGAAAACGGCAGAGCCTCCAGTAGCAGTAGTATCACTTGTACATACACTCTCCTAACCTGCTCCTGACTTACTTTAGCTTTTGGTATCCAAAGGATTTGAACACATAAGACAAGAAGTCAGGATCTGCATGAAAAAAAGAAGGCCAAGGTGGGCATTGCCAACACCAAGCTGCTTAAAAAGCATTTGGAAGCAGCAGAGAGACACAACTGGCAGAAGTTGTGAAACTCTGGAGAACAAGCTGCTGTTTTGCTTTGCAGTTTGGAGTGGGCATGAGGAATATGTCATGGAATCACAGAACCACAGAATGGTTTGGGTTGTAAGGGACTTCTAAGGACCATCTCGTCCACCCTTCCTTCCATGGGCAGGGACACCTTCAACTTGGAGCCCCATCCAACCTGACTTAAACGTTTCCAGGGATGGTGCATTTACCACCTCTCTGGGAAAGCTGTTCCAGTGCCTCACCACCCCCATCTTAAAAAACTTCCTCCTTATGTCCAATCTAATCTTTCCCTCTGTTTGTTTAGAAATGTTGCCCCTCATCCTGTCACTACAAGTCTTAGTTAAAAAGTCTTTCTCCATCTTTCTTACAAGCTCCCTTTATGTATTCAAAAGCTGCAATCAGGTGTCCCTGGAGCCTTCTCTTCTCCAGGCTGAACAACCTCAATTCTCTCAGCCTGTCTTCACAGGAGAGGTGTTTCATCCCTCTGACCATTTTTGTGGTCCTCCTCTGGACTTGCTCCCAAGAGGTCCATGTCTTTCTTGTACTGGGGATCCCAAAACTGGATGTATAAATAGCAGACAGAGAGCAAAGATGATAGAAGTGCAGAAATAGCTGATACTGTACAAGTCGAAATTTTCACCAAAAAAATTCATTCACCAAAAAATCATTCAAATATGAATAGTGTGTTCGAAATGTTAACTTTTCAGTGGAATAGGCATGTACTCATAAAAGCCAGTGTAACTTTTATATTCCAACAACAGTGAAGAGATAACCTGGAATATTACTGGACAATAAATCCAATCTTATGCTTGGGAATACTTGTACTGATCAATAAAAGAGCTGGAGCAAACAGAAGTATTCACTGAGCCAACACAAATGTCTAAATGGCCACAATTCAGTTTAGGAACAAATGGACTGCCAGCCTGGACTACAGGGTGTTTGGTCTGGTATCCCTTCCCCTAGTAATGACTGCCAGCTTGGACTACAGGGTGTCTGGTCTGGTGTCCCTTCCCTAGTAATAGCAGTGTCAGCTCCTTCTGAGAAAGA
The DNA here is from genome assembly GCF_001715985.3 of Manacus vitellinus. Classification (NCBI taxonomy): domain Eukaryota; kingdom Metazoa; phylum Chordata; class Aves; order Passeriformes; family Pipridae; genus Manacus; species Manacus vitellinus. The sequence goes on along the minus strand of NW_021939256.1, from coordinate 3,014,916 downwards.
CAAGACTTCTTCAGCCTTTGCAAGTTAACTGGAAAAAGCAATGGGAGAGATACCAGTCCTCAAAACTCCACAAACAAGCAACTGGCAATGTTAGTCTCTTCCCTCCCTGGTGTTTTTTACAATAAGAAAACACAGGTAATGCTTCACCTTGCAAAATTAGAAATTTTAAGCCTGGAAGCACTACTGAAAGCAGGCAGCACAATCCCATGATTCTTTTATAGCTTTTCAGAGCTACACAGTACTTGGCAAAAAAAAGATCTTTTGTCCTGGCCCTGCTTGATGAGGCCCAGAGGACACGCCACTGAGTGGCTGAACAGCCCAGGCTGCGGTGACAAAGAAAGGAGACCTTGATGCTTCAGCGGCTGAGTGCTTCCCTTCTGCTCCACGCTGTGGCAGAGTGGGTTGGATGCAGAGGCTGTCCTGAGCTGGGAAGACAGCTAGTACTCTGCTCCTGGCACAGCAGGGCAAAGAAACTGCCCCTCTGAATTCCTCCACCAGTGAATCAAAGCTTCCAGCATGACCCAGAAGAAGGGAGATCTACCAGTAATCACCATTCATTCTGCAGGCAGTTGGGCATTAAGTCCTGATTCTGCTGTTGGCAGGAAACTTGCAGGTTTCCCAGGGACTAGGATAAAAGATGTTACTACCACTGTATGCTCCCAGACATCCCACAGGTAGTCCCTTTGATACAGTTTGGTTGGGGGAACAATTTTTGCATCACTACTGAACTACACCATAGGGTGTGACAATTAAGCTCTGAAAGGAACTTGCCTGTTATTTTTTCTTTAATTGAATACTAAGAAATATTACAGCATATAAGAAACAGTTAAACTAGTCAGTGATCTGGAAAGAATATTAGTAAACATCAGCAATTTATAGTTTTCTGCATCCAATAAACACTGAAGAAAGTTTCAATAAAAACAGGAAATAAAAATTATGTACATATTATATGCTTCACCTACAGCTGCCATGCTCTTCCTGACTATTTTGATAAGAAATTAAATAATAAGGAGCACTTTAAGAAATTAAATATTAAGGAGTACTTTAACAATGACTGTATTTCTCAGGTTGAAACTCATGCATTCATGAAAGCAGGCTAATGCTGTGGAAAGCAAACACTGGGATATCTCACTCTCTCCTGTCTGCCTCTTCTGTACAGCAGTTGTTCCTGCTTAATCAAGGTACTGAAGCTAGCATCAAGTTTTGGCAATGAATGTTCAAAGCTTCCAAACATCCTGTGGTTTGGTTATCCAGTTAAAAGTCAGATCAGAGTACCTGTGTGTCAGTAACTGGTGGTAAAGGGTCTGGTTACAAAAACCTTTTCGGGAAAAACCCTGTATCCTTACACGTGTAACTTTGCTAATGAACACAACGGCAGTGAACTCCAGGAAGAAATTATAATATCAGCGCTTGAAACAAGTTTAATACCTTTTCCAATTATTAAAAGTCATAACTTACCTTGCATTTTCTATGAACTTACTAATGTAATTCTAGGTGACTGGAATTCGCTTCCCCTTGTTTGGTGAAGGATTATTAAATGCCTCATTTAGCACTAGCAACATTGTAAGCAAAAGGACCAAATAAAGCACATTGCCAACCATCTTAATTTAATTTACATCTACGCATATCTCACTGTTCTCTAACTACTGAAACAGTAGTCTTACCTTCTCCATGACCTCTGTATGACTGTAGCAGCATAGTTCTTCTTTCGAAATAGCTCTTTTCTTTTTCTTTCTTTTTCTATGATCTGCATTCGAATCTCTAAAGGGATTAGTTCAATATTTGTACTTTGCCATGCGACAGAACATAATTGATCATCTGTGTTCCTGGATCCAATTACATCTGTTTTTTCCAAGTTTAAACTGTCAGCAGGAGCAGAACATGCTACTGGGTTTCTTGGCACAGTTCCGGTAGGTTCTGCCCCAGCACACAATAATGGGGAAGCCTTTTTTGCTAATTCGTTATTTTCCACTTTGTCAGTTCGTTCCACAGCATGTGTGCTGTCATTTCTGCTGTTTACAAATACTGTTTTGGCACTTCCTGGTCTACTAGAACCAGCTGGTGAACATCGCTTATCATTTACCTCTTTACTTCTGGACTTCTCCCGATGTCTTTTGCCTTTGGAAGAAGCTTCACACTGTTTTGAGTTTCTCACAGCCCCACCAGCACAACTGACATTGCAGAAGAATGCAGCCGTTCCCTCACAATGGTCCCTCTTGCCAGATGAAGGCTGACTTGGATCCCTTAATTTTTCCCCAACACTAGCAGTCCTACAAGTAGAAGTAGTAAGCCTTCTGCTCCTCCGGGGCACTGTGGCATCAACAGTGTGCTCCTTGTGCTTTTCTCCATTCAGATCTGTAGCAGCTGCAACCTGATGTTTCACTTCAACTTTTGCTCCCTCTTTTGCTTTGTCACAATGGAAATGGACACAACTTGACTTGCTTTTGATATGTTTCCTCGATGAATCTTTGGACAGAGAAATGGAAGTCAACTTTTAGTCTCTGATCCAGCAAAACATAGTTTAGTTCTCTATCTTTTTTTGCTCAGTTACCTTTGAGACACACTAGAATTTACTTAAATGAAGAAAGAAAAAGTAAGCAGAAAGAATCAAAAGAGGACATGATTGTATGTAAGAGTAGAGTCCCAAACTTCTTTATTTGCTTACTGTTTAGAAACTATTTTCTTACTCACATTACATTGGAGTTAAAAAAAAGCTCACAGGAAGAAACTATTTCTTCACCAACCTGATTGTACAGGTGTTCTCCCAAGAAACCAGCTTACCATGTGACACAGGAATGCAGCCCCATGAACTCAGCTGCTCATTCCCAGTACCTGGAATGCCATAAGTGACCGTCACTGTTTCAAGCTTTTTTGCTAAATTCCTGCCCTAGCCACCCTGTATCCTGGCACACAGTGACACACAGGATAACCCACTGATCCAGGGAACCTACCCAAAGCCCTTGGTTTCTCAGTACTTCCCTTGACATGCTGAATGAAACTGTGAAGTCCTTCCCATTCCTCCCTTGCTGCTATGTGATAACTGCTTCTAAACACTATTGTGAGGATGACTCAGAAGCCACAGTGGAGTGCAAAACTGAAAATCTCCCATCATCCATCCACCTTCCATTCTGTTTGGAAACTTAACAGAAGAATGAGGAAATAGACCAGACAGGATGAAATATAGAAAATAGACAGGATGTTACAGGGTAGGTAGGAGGAGAAAAAGTAAAGAAAGAGATCTTTGATACACTGGAATTACAGAAAATCTTCTGGATCATCCAAACCCTGGTGAAACCATGCTATATTTACCCTCATTGTAATACCTTTACAGGATGCTCTTGACTGGATAACTGAGTATTGCTCACTGAACAGATTCATTCTGAACTCTCCAAAACCTACCCCCTGGTTTGCACATGCAGCATGCCTTACTTAACTGTAAGACATTCGTAGGCACAAAACTTCCCCATCTGAACAACTGGGTATCTGGATAATGGAAAAAACTCCATGATTTAACTATTCTAGCTTGTCTTTTGACAGTGAAATAAACTTTCTTAGGAAGACCAAGCAATAACAAGTACAGAGCACAAACCCCAAACTTATCTGTTTATACCACAGTTAAGGCAAGTGAAATAACATACATAGGAAGGAGGATTTATCTGTGGAAAGCAGATCAGAAAAGACCCACCAACTAAATCACATTTTTCACAGCCCAAAGGGTCTAAATTTACATTTAATTCCAATAAAATGACCAATGAAGTCCATTAAAGTTTTGGTCACAAGAGGATTGATTAAAACACCTAATGAGAACCCATTATAGAACTCCATGATTTGATCCTTGCTGCATCAACTTTCCTGATATCATTTCAATAACAAAAGGAGAATGCATAACTAAAAGTGACATAGCACTATTTCAAACACTGTTTGGATTGGGCAAAAGGGGGCTTTCTTTACAATCTCTGAAGGTAAACCAGTCTCACCATAGCAAGAAGTACACGTTACAGATTTTCAGAAGAACCTTGAGTAAAGACTTTTATTCTCTTCATGTTCAACACTCATGGTAAAGAAAGATGATCAACAATAGCAGGGAATTTTCTATTTGAAATTCTATCTTTTGCAGAAATTATATTCTGCTTTTAAAGATATACTGAAGAGCAAGAAAAACATTTAGGCAATAGCCTACATGGTTTTAAAATTTTACTTGTAGAACCATCAACATAGAAAAATTATTCTGGCATAGCTACATCAGGAAATATCCAACTTCAGGGAAGCCTTCAATCAGTAGTCCAAGCTGCTGGCATTTGTTGCTAGGTTGAATTCCCTAGCTTCCTGTGAAGGGCAATGTAGAAAACTGAACATTAATGTATTTTTTCAAATATAAGTATATTAATACTAGAATCCTCTGCAGTAAATTTCACAAATTCAGTCCTGATCTGTGCAGTCAATTTATATCCCATGTTTCCCATGGACTGCCTACTACCTACTTCCTTAGGTTACTGTTTCAGTGCAAAATCATTATATTTGTTCCAAGAAACAGTGGAAGTCTGACTAATGCAATGCAGTTTCCATTGTCATAACCAATGGTAGATTTTGACTAAAAATGGATAGTGGAGTCAGTAAAAGAAAAGGCTGATTGTTCCTGTTTTATCATTTCTTTGGCTTTCTCCTTTTCTTCTCACCCCTTCACTGTTGTAATCCTCCCCACATCTTTATTTTTCCTTTCCCTTTTTTTCATGCTTATCAATTTTTCCTCATTATGTTCAATACAATTATTCATTTTTCATTTGGAAACCACTGTTTCTGATTATTCTTATGTGTTTTACTTTGCCAGATGAATATTTTCACTAATATAAAGTTAATGCACATGCTGGTAAAGCTTGCTAGGATTTTTAACACCTATTTATCATTACTTAGCTATCATAGTGTATGTTAGGCTAAGATATGTCTGCTTTTACTATAACAGTATAGTTAAGTATTCTGTTTACCAATGTATTTCCATGTACAAGCTAAAGAAATCCAGGCAAAATGATTCAGTAGAAAAGGCTCTTTCACTTTCTTTTCTTCTGGATTATTATACTGTTCTGATTAGCAGAACTTCCAGAGGGAATAGCAGCAATTTTACACCTGAGGAGTTCTAGCAACTTACCTTGAATAAACTACTTTTCCAATTTTTGCTTCTAATGATAACAAAGATGCTTTAACATTACCAGTTTTGAAATATTTGAGCTATAGGCTACTGTAACTGGCTGAAGTCAGAACTGACTGAAATGTTATTAAGATGTGTATCTCAAAAAACTAATAAGAAGTGGTCAAGAAATTATGATGAACTGATGATGCATTTACAGATAGAAAAAAAGAGTACAGCAGGGCAAGAAAAGTAACAGAAAGAGTTTTGACACAATGTTTCAGAGTACAATTTCTAAATTCTCACTTCTCAAAAAGTATCCTTGAGTGTTCTCAACAAGAGGACTTCAGAGACAAATCACAGGAGAACCCAGTCATGGAAAATGAAGTTGACTGAACAGCTCCCCATGTGTACTAGAAATGTCACTTAGAACAATTTTATCCTTATTTTAACCTTGTTTAAAACCAAAAGTTACCATTTCTTCATTAACATTCTTCAAGTATACCACAGATATGTCAAATATCTTCAATCTTATTTTCTCCAAAGAGTGTAACCAATAGAACTGCCAACAACCTGTTCTCACATATTTTAGGTATTTTTATAGACATTGTATATGCTGGTGTTTTTGACTACTTCACACAGAGTAAAAGAATCTGTATCTAATTCTATCCTGCATGAATTACTTAAGAATAAGAAATGATAGAGAGACCATACAGGTCCTATATATAAAACACCCCCAGACTTGTACAAACCAGATAACCAGGACAACTATAAAAAGTTCACAAACCTTGGCTGATTTTATGACCTTCACTCTGAGGCTCCGCTGGTAAGCAACTCTCCTTTGAGGTCCCTTTGTTGTGACAAGCTTTAGGTGAACCTCTGCTGTTTCTCCCTGGTTGAATTTGTGAAGCGTTGAGGGGCAGAAGTCTCTTACTCTGTGTATCAGATGGTTTACTGGGTAACTGTGGGACACTGGTGGCCTTCTCTCGATTTGCAGGACTCTGTTGTGCTCGAAACTTGCTTTGTTCCACGTTCTGCACCCCTTTCTGTAGCTTGGCTTCTTTTCTCTTACTTTCCTCTTCACGTTTCCTGCAATTATAGAAGAATTACCATAAGAATTTCAAAGACAAAATCTTGTAAGCATGTATCTAACTTAAACACGTTCCTCTCTAAAAATCTGACAATGCCACAATAAAACCTTGGCTGTAACATCTTTTTCATGAGAAAAGGACACCTATTGCACTGAAATGTCTTGGGTTGATCCAAAGCAACAATGGACTTGCAGCTAAAGCCTAATGAAGGTTAAGTTCTTGTCAGTCATCGCCCCATTCAGTTTGCAGTGGTTTTAACTGATTTTAAAACACTCAATTGTTAAAAACAATTAAATATAGGGGGTTTTATAAATATACAAAAATTAAAAGTAGGATTTTGAAAATAGTTATTATACTAATAACTATGTTTTTAATTAGGAATGAACAAAGTTTTCAAATAAGTAGTAAAGTAATGCACTATACTTGAAAATCAAAAAACTTTAGTAAAAGACATAATCTCTTTGAAAATTATTTTGTCATACTTAACTGTGTCATAATTAATACAGACAATTATAAACAAACTTCCAACTAGCTACTGGTACTAACTTGCTCCTATATATTTATCATTGGTAGATAATTAATTTATTTTACATAAACATATGCCATACAAATTATAAACATTGGAAATATGAGATCTGAATTAATAACTTGTGTGCATATAGTATGCCATTACATTTATGACATTTGGATTTCAAAAATGAAAGAAGTCATGTCTCTCTTAAATAGTGTAGACATAACATAGAATTCTGAACAAAGTAACGAAAGATGCATCTGTTGAATAAAATTTTGCAGCCTGTTTTGAAAGGTGGGTTATCATTGAACTTCATCTTTTAAATTCTTTTTTCCTACCAAGCAGGATAAACCCAGTAGCACATAGCAAATGTTACACACCTACCTACCAGTGAATTTGTTTTTATAAATTAAGCACTGGTTGCTAAATGAAGTGACACTTCTCCTGTTGGAACGGACAGGCGGTAAATGTCGTATCATGTAGCTGCCCTATATTTTAACTTGCTTCCAATGCTCCAACACAGTTTGCAGACTGTTGCCACATTATCTCTCGGCACGGCGTATGACAGGTTAGTTATGCAGCGTGCCAGCCCCAGTTCCCACGAGCCGCATCAATGCCAGCACGTGTCACCGCAGTGTGAGCTGCCAGGGAGAAGACTTAACTTTATCTGTCAGTGCTATCTTATCAAGTATGCTCCGCAGAAGAAGCTGATTGAACTTTGCACCTGAAAAGCTGCTAATTGATCTAAAAGGATACACTCCTAGCAGCCTGAGGTTCAGTATTCCCTCTGGCATGGAAAAAAAAAAGGGGCTAGTTTTGGACAATATTGGCATTCCACAACCGGACGATATGGGGATGTTGGGTTTGTGTACAGTATAGATCTCGCTGCCATTACTGAGCCATTTGAGCTGATAAATCAGATCTTACTATTCACAGAATAGTAATTTTCTTTTCTTCACAAGAATTAAGCAGCCTATTACCAATGTCCTCCATTCAGGGTATTAGGAAAGGAAATGTGAGATGGGTTGTATGATACACAATCAAGCCAGAGTGGCCTGCATGCCTTTGATGAGCAGGTCAACTCAAAACAACCAAGTGCTATGGAAATGACACAGGACCAGAAACTCAGAAGTAAAAGGGGATTTTTTTTTAAAGAGCTTTTGCTTGTGTGCTAAAACTTTTCAGATTAAACTGAAGAAATAATAAAGGGAAGGGATTTCAAAGCTTCCTATTCATAGACCATCATCCTAATTGTCACAGCAGACCTTAGATGATTAACAGACTCCTGAATACAAAAGAGCCTCCCCTTGTGTTTTGCTTTATTTTATCAGAAATTCAGTTTGTATTACAATGAGGGATATATTTGAAATTAAAATTTTCAAGTTTTATTGTTGTCTAAGTTGACAGACTAGGTTTCATGAGCAAGTAAAGGAAGTAGACAAGTTCCTAACCTAAGGGCTCTCAGTCATTCTCAGGAGGTTTCTGACGACTCAGCAGGATCCAAATTTGGGCTCTAAAGTTAGACATCTACAGCTCAGCAGTGGTAGCAGAGCTGGCAAGTCAATATTTTCCACTGTAAATGCAATAGAATTTTGTCCAGAATGGCCATAAATTTGTATTTTGTTGCAAAAGTGAAAGAATGAAAACTGAGCCTTTAGCAGATGGTAAGGAACAGTTTCAGCCTTACATATTACTGAAGACACAGAGACTCTTTGAATTTTTGATCCTGCTCATGTGAATTCAACCTTTTCTATTTTGTTAAGAACACTTTACTTTTTTATCTACTCATTGGATGATGTTTTAAATTTAGAACGTGTACATATACCTGGACAGCATTTTCAAATTTATGCTTGCAAAAAAAAAAAAAGTTACTTAAAAAATTTCAACTGAAAATGGATCTCCTGGTATGATTCTACTACTGGTGAAGCTTTATCTGGAGTAAGAGGAGTTGTATTTCATGCTGTGTAAACAGCCACCCCCTGCTATACAATCTAGCATGATGATGGTTTTTAAAAGCATGACACTTCTGACTCATGACATGTTCAGCTTCTGAGCTACTGCAGCCTTTTAAAGAGATAATAAAAATGATAAGACAACTGTTAATTTCTGTCCAGCATTTCTGTGTTGACTGGTAGTCAAATGCGTAGAGCAGTCTATTTGTCCTTCCCTGACTATTTATTTTTTCTTCTCATATGTATTTTAACACCATTCTGATTTCAAATTTAGTCTTCAATGTGCTTACAGTCTTCTGCAACTCGGTGCTATTCCCAGATTTAACATTTTACTTTTTAAATGAAAATTTAGATTCATGATGGATATACCTGAAATTCTCATCAATATACACTTCCAGTTTAAAGGAGAGAAATGAGAAATTTTCCATAAGAAAGTATGAAAACTTAAGGCAAGTCTGAATGACAGCTACAGTTTCTTCATGGCCACAAAACTTGTTATTCTGACACAAACAAAAATTGAGTTGGTTTGATATCAATTCTTTTGAATTAAAAAAAAAACAGAACAAAAAACCCCAAAAGACATGAAATACTTCAGCCTTCTTAGCATCACTTGCAGGCCAACTCTTTCTTTACTCTTCCTTTTACCATGAGTATGTTTACAATGGTTTATTGTGATACGTCACATCCCTTGCCAGTTCTTTTTACTTTGCACCTCAGCTTGTTTAACTTTATAATTGTATTTCTTATTACCCTCAATTTTAGTAATTACACCAAATTTCCCCTGCGTGCTTTCAATTTTCAGGTCGCTGAAGAGCTCATTAGTTTCTCTGTTGCTACACTCCCCTTTTTTTCTCAACATTCAGGCCTTATAACTAGTTTTTTGAAAAACCTCATAATCTACTTGCAGTCTCTTGGTGCTTTTCAAAATCTTTCTGAAGACTGTGTCATTGAACTGTTTATTTTCTTACTGTTCTTCTTTTCCTAAATATTACTAGTTACTTTCTCTTACCCAGTTCCATCCATTTCCCTTTCACATCCACATCCACATCCACCCTCAATCAGTTTTCTTTAACTGGTCAGAATGAAAACCAGAAACAAGGTATCAGGAGCTCATTCTGAGAAGCTGAATGGGAAAGTGGACAAGTGAGTGCCCGTCTTTCTCAGGGACCAAAGTGATACTAACCAGAATACAGTTTCACAGATTGTTCTTCTGGCCCTTTTTAAAGCTGGGTACAACATTTGCTTTCCTCCAATCACAGGGGACCTTCCCTAGTCTCTGTGGTCTTTCAAAGATATTGGAAAGTGGCCTTTGAAGGGCATCAGTTCTTTCTCCACCCTTGGATGCAGCCAATCTGGTCCCATGGACTTGTCTGGGCTGAGTTCTCTCAAGCCACCCCTGACTTAATCCTCATTCACAGTTAGTAGTTCTCCTCCTCCTTGAAACACTTCTCTAAGAAAAAAGGCCTGGGAGAGCTTCTTCTGGAAGACTGAGCAGAAGGTGGCATTGAGCACTTCTGCCACACCTGGGCCTGTTGTCACTAAATGCACCATTTGGCAACAGCCCCACATATTCCTCGCTCAACCTTGTAGTAATGTATTACTACTCCTATTAATGTAGAAGCAGAAACCCACCTTGTTACCTGCAACATCCCTTTAAAACCTCAACTCCATTTGAGTTCTGGTGTTCATGGTACCATCTCTACATGCCAAAGCAATGTTTTTACACTCTTCCTTTGCAGTCTGTCCCTACTTCTACCTCCTGTATACTGCCTTTTTGCATTTGACCTCTGCCATGGCTTCCCTGCTAACCCAAATTGGTCTCCTGATATGTCTCTTTGCTCAATGGTATAATAGTGTGCATGTTGGATTTGTCTGCATCAATCTTCATTTTATAAATTACCATTTCTTTGATATACAAGAGAACATGGGAGAAAATGTTTGTATAGAAATAATTCACAGGCTTTGAATACAGTGAATGTAACTTCACCAGAAAATAATACAGGTACAAGATGCTGGTTGACTTTTAGTTAGGGCAAAAAAGGAAAAAAAAGAACAAGTTAATTAAATCATGGAGATTTAGAAGTGATTTATCTTCGTGAGACCCTTTAAAACAACATATTAAAAAGCAAGTTTTAAATACATACACTGAAATAGTGGTGGGGGGGTGGTGTTCAATCTAGGAGTTCACCATCATTCTGGATTGCCACATAATGACTACTTTTATCTGGAGAGTAGATTTTTAAACATCAGTAGGGATATTAGTTTTTTTTGTATGCAGCAACACCCTGTCCAATTTCAGCTGTGGAATGCACAGATGGGTACACAGAATGATGACAATATAATGTCCCCTTCAGTTTATTACAGATCATAAAATTGCAATTAAATAAAATTTGTGATGTGACAACCTGATTTGCTTGTACACTCCAGTTGTATTGTAATTCTGTTTTTATGGTATTTGATACACAGACTTTGATTCTATTGTTTTCAAACAAATCAACAAGAGCTAAGTAAGTCTCAGAAAGTACATCAGAAACCCACAAAGGAAAACTATTACAAAAATACCCCCAAATTTCCATGAGGCAATTCTTTTCCATTTAATCTTCTAGATGGGGTATCATAGATTCTTCTAAAATTGACTGTCATCACAAAGGATAAAACTATCTCATTTGGTAAAGTCAGTTGTGACCACACAGAAATACACAGAGGTCTCCACATTAAAAAGAAATACATAAAATATTTGGTATACTTTCAAAGGCAGCTTCTCCATGCATGGTTTTGACTTCTACTGACTTCAGCGGAAAAGGCAAATAGTAGGAGGGCTACATGTTACAACTTCAGGATCTAAAGATGTGAGCAAGAGATCAGTTATCTGATACTTCTAGCTTTGGTTCTTACTGGGAAATAACAATTGTTATCCAGTATAGTATAGCAGCAATCAAACCCAGTGAAGGTCACACTGGTCAGTTATGCAGAACATCAAACTACCAAATCTGATAGAATGGACTGCAGTTGAATTTGTCTGTGATACACAGATCCAGCAAAAATACCTCTAAGTGCAATAATTATGTTGTGTGGCTTTTTCATATGACCTCTCTTTACAGAAATAATACTACAAAATCATGCAGAAATCTTTTCAGACTGTTACTTTTTTCATCCCAGAATCAGATTTCTTCAAGAGAAACAAGGTGCTAATTTGTTTTATTTCATACTATGAATCTTAAGGATAAAGGTCAAGGAAACAAAGCATTTATGTACCTTCTGACTTTTTAATTTCACTACTTTGCTATCCTTACCTCCTTTAAGCAGGGTAGAAACTTAGGCAGAATCTACACATCTTGCTGATAACTATTTGAATTGCATATGTTAGTTATCTATAATCCACTATAACCAATTCATAGGAATTCTAATTCAAGACCAGAAAACATAAATGCAGAGAATGTATACTGCCAAAACTGAAATTGCAAATAAATACAGGATTTTGGTTTGCTAGAAAAGCACAACCTCTCCTGTGAAACATTAAGTTAAGCCTTACCAAACCAGGCTTTCCCTCGTTTGTTTTTTCTTTTCCTTCAACTATGTATTCATTACTTTTCATAACTGATAACAAGACTTGATAGGTCAATAATTACTTCCATTACATTAATGTGATAAATTTTTTCCAAGCCTTTTAATCATCATACACAGTATCAGGCAAAGATTCATGGAAACATGCTAGTTTCTCAGATTTTGGTATTTTGCCTTTCTCTTGTATACTATATAAAGCTCATTATTCAAATTGGGATTATATGGAAAATAAATTCCGTCTATCTATAGGTATATGGGAGTTATAAGCTTCCTTTGGTTTCACGAATTTTACTAAGAAGAACAATAAATGATGATGAATAACAAATAAAATCATACATTGATGAATACAAACTTATGACAAATGTCCATTTGCTGGAGAAGATTTCAAGTCTCAGACTTACTTGGCAGCAGCATCTTTTCTCAGCTGTTCATGTTTCATTAGGAGATTCTTCCTCTCTTGAAAAGCCTTTCTAACTTTGTATCCTTTGTAGACAGCCTGGATTTTGAAAGCAGCAATATCCTGAATGGCAGCTATAGACAGAGCCCCATGCTCTAACATGAACTGAATCACTTCATGGTGTTCCCCAAGCAAGGCATAATCAAGTGGAGTATACCTAAAAAAATCCAAACAAATCACAACAATTATTACTGATTCTAACTATAATGTGCATTTATTTCACCCTCATTCCATATTAAGGCAAGTTCTAGTATGAAGAGAGATTAAACACTGCTTTCAGTACGCTGTTTTACTAATTTTTAAGTATTGTTTTCCCATCCTATTGATTCTACACATTGTGATTATGTTTAAGACTTATTTTATTCTCCTCATATGGAAATGTGGGAGGGACCAGACTATATGAAGTGTTTGGTAAAAATCTCCCAAAACCCCATCCACAGAATTAACTGCTTTAGTCAAGTGATCTTTAAAAGGTATTATTGAGGTTTTCATATAGAAATCTAAACAAAAAAGTTAAAACATTTTTGTGCTATTTCCATATGAATTTAAGTTCTGGAGACTTACTGTCAAATATGTCTTAGCTTCTATAACAACAACTGAGGACAGTATGACTGACCAAGCAGCAGGTTTAGATCAGTATCAAGGGATAATATCCTTTTTTAAAGTACTAGGAAGATTAAAGTCTGTTTCCAAATAGATACAGATGTTAAAAATATTAAATTCTTTGGGTTTTAAAGCCACCTAACCCCTTTTAAAAATAATTCCCAAATTTCTCATTGTCAATGCAGGATCAAAATTTACATATCTCCCTCACCAACACTGAAACATTAGGCAGAGACATTTAGTGACTGAAAATTATTAGTCACAGACCATAATCAAGACCATATAACATAAGACTATCAAATAACCAGTGTCAATGTATGTGATTGTGAAAATTAGGGCTCTTCTTGATGGTAACTTGCTAGGACGCAGTGCTGGTAAGCAAAGAAAAACAGACAGAAAGCACAATTGGACTTGCCACACAGCAATGATTTGATGGAAGGATTAACAGTATCTGAACTGAAGTGTCTGCAGGAATAAAGACAATGACATAACATGAAAATTTGTATGTCAAGGTCTGTTGCTGGTAGCATTTAAAGAGATACAGATTTTTGATAACCCAGAAATGGGAACTTCAGAAAGAACGTAATTCCAGTAAAATACATTTTTAAAGTATACGTAATTTTGAATATTTTAAAGACACAAGAGACACTAAAGCAAACTTTATGCTACTACCATGTGTCTACCAAGACAATGTATTCTATTACAGGTCCCAGTCATGAGGACCCATATTTTTAAACATAGATTCTATAACTCCATTAGAGTTACCTTTGAAAGTAAAAAAATCGCTCAAATCAAATCTGAATAGGGATTTGTATGACTGGACACTACCCATTCAAGGCTGTTTACATACACTTCTCTGTAGTGTCAGTTCAAAGCCTGTTATAAATTTTCTTCTCCACTGATTCTATCTAAAACAGATAGCTTTCAAATCCAGCTGGCTTCACAAGAAAACACATGAAGAAGACATCAGCCATCAGCTGTTATAAGGAATTTTAGCATGAAGGCGGTCAAACAGCAGCTAGCCTTGCATCACATGATGCACCCAGGATGGGAAATTGAGTTACAAATTAAATTTGCGAAGAACAACAAACCCAGCACCCTCCAGACCAGCACTTGATCACGTATCTGGCAAGCAAATGGGCAGCTTAAAATCCTAGATGCAATCTCAGCTTCATCTTTTACTAATCTAATTAGCTTGAACCATTATGTTTGAATTTTTAACTGGTATCTCATATTGGACTCTAAGAAAGTAAAGACGGGAAGCCTCTGATTTTAGATATATTGGGAAAAAAATTACTATTTGGTGAAATTGTTACTGATTAAAAAACAATTTCATCCAATAACAGATGAACCATATCCCTGAGGTTATTTTTACTCTCTCTCATAACACTCAACTTGATTTTTCTACTTTCCAAACTTCCAATCCCTCAACAGTAAAACCAGATTTGTAGATATGTATCAAGATACAATTGTGCAATTTTGATATACTATATATACTTTAGCAGAATTATATTTAAAGATTGATTCATCTAGAAATACTGGGGATCTCTTTTGTTCTGCACATGAACTAGTGCTCAATGGCAGAGATTTGGAATACTGCTAGTTATATTTTGAGTAATCTAGGTTTATACATACGAACATATATTAATGCCAGAAGGAAAACAAAAATAACTATCTGAATGTGGTAAACCACAGCTAAGGTCTTTTCTTGACATTTGAGCATCATTAGTATATTTCTACAGAGTAAAGATAACAGCAGCCTCCTTTCTGGCAAAATAGTGGCTTTTAATCTCACTTTTTAGGAGTAATTTAATTACAAATGTTTATTTAATTTTCTATAAAAAAATTACTAAAGAGAGCACTGGCACTACTTAATTAGGAACTAGTTATACTTTCATTTCTGTTTCTCAATAAAAAATAAGAACAAGAAGGGAAGAGAAATCTGAGTGTTTTAGAGTAGAGAATAAAAGAGAAATGATGGGAGAAGAAAGCAACTAAAAACTGGGATAAGTATGGAAGTATTAAATTTAGCACTGAAATACGGGGTTTCAAACTCCTTAAGTTATTTAAAATGTTGAAATATTCAAATTTATATGGCATACTGTTCATAGTTTTATTTATAATTATGAGGAGGTCATCTACTCTAAAAAAAGGCATTATATATTTCTGCTAATAGTAATTATCTTCACGGTCAGGTGACTAATTTGAACTCCACAGCCCAAATCACTTTTAAAAAACTATTATTTATATGTCAATGAAAGACAAAGAAAAGAGATGCAAATGTGCTGTCTCTTTATGATTATAGGAGACTTTTTTTTTTTTAAACTAGGCCTTTAGAATACAGTTAGCCACCAGGTACTTTGTAATCACTATTTTAAAACATAACATTACATTTCTCCCATTTTCTTTCTTCTCACTGAATTCCTACCAAATAGAAAAGAAAAATTCCAGTCTCCTCCAACAGCAGCAGAAATGCCTTTTCATCCTTTGTCTGTACATACCTATTATGAACTTCATATAAATGAGAAAGATCTTCAATATATCAAACAAGACTAGAGTGAGTAAATACTTGCAGAAATCTCTAAGTTCAAGGTTCAAAAGTATAAATAGCTGAAGTTGCAATGTCTTAGTTAAAGGAGAGAAATTTCACATTAGAAAAGCAGCTGACACTGAAGTGCAAGATTACAGGACTCCTTTTAGATGCCAGATTAGGATTCTCTTGCAATATCTGAACACTTAACATTTAAATAATAGGAAGCACTTCTGCTAAATTACAAAATAACACATTGAGACAAGCAATACCTCTCCTCGCTGTTCTCCATATGGTTAGGAAAGGCATCAAAACCGAGCAGCAACTTTATAGCATCAAGGTAGCCATTGTTACAGAGCCAGTGCAAGGCAGTTCTTCCCTGTAAACAATAGAAACAGAACAAAAATAAGCATTATCCCCAAACTCTATCACGCCACAATGAAAGTCGTAAATCACAGTGTAATTCAATGCTTTTCTGGACATGAAGGACAAACTAGTTCTAAATAAACTTCTTTATTAAAATAAGAAGAATACAGCACTTAAAAATTATTATTTTTTTTAAACAAGATTACAACACTAGTGTTTTTTCACCTAAAGCAGCTGAAAATTAGCATTAGGAGACTAGCTCTAGAGTTGCTTTCTTTGCAAAAGAAAGAACTCATAATGAAAACCACTTTTCTGTTACTTGGAATTATCTATGCCCTACAAAGAATAACTACAGAAAAATTTAACAAATTGGGTGAAGCTCTTTTGACTGATGAGGTTCTACCGACTTCTGAGAAATTATGTCATATAAGAAAGAGATCTGTTACAGGTTGCACAATTACTCTGGCTCCTAATTTCACGAACTGCTTGAATAATGGCACAAAAGAACATATAACCTAGTCAGTGTTCCATTTTTTTTTCACCTGGATACAGTATACATATATGGATACTTATGTGGATTAGTAATTGAAACAGTTCTTGTGCAATCTCACTTGCAATACCTTACTTTCTTGCTTGCTCTGTCTCTATGTTAAAGAAACTCATTTTGGACTATAAAATCACATTCCTATGTCAGCTGTTAATAAGGAATCACAAAAGTTAAGAAATCAGATTATTAATATGACTCCTCATATAATCACACTTTGATAAGGAAAAATCAAAAGTGATATGGAAAAATACAAATCTTCAGTTCATGCTGCACATTAAAATACTACTTTTCATACAAGATTTTTGAAGTGGAGGCAGCAAAGATGCTTCTACGTCCCAGAAAAGAGAAGGATCTTGAAGAAAAGCAATATGTTTTGATGTATGGTTATTCTAAAGTTAATTATATACCTCAGTGAAGAACAACATACCTCTTTATCCTGGATATTTGGATCTGCATTGTTTTCCAGTAACACTACCATGCAGTTAATGTAACCTCCATAAGCAGCACACTGCAGAGGTGTTCTACCTGCATAATCCTGCACATTAGGGTTGATTTTATTTTCTATCAAGATTTGGCACACGTCAGCATTTCCTCCCAGGGCTGCCCAGTGAAGAGGTGAATGGCCATCTTGGTCAACCAAATCTACTCTTGCCCCTCCTGAAACAGCAAATATATTTTTGAGCATAAAAAGAAAACACTTTTGAATGCTAAGAAAAGAAAAGAAAAGAATAAGTTTATGTTCAACTAGAACTTATTTGGTAAAATGGTAATTTAGACAAATATTTCTCAGGTTAAATCTGTTTTTAAATCTCTAATGCAGGCAAGATGAAATATTTACAGTGTAAGAATAATTTTTGGAAAAGTCTTAATTTTTTTCTTAATTCAAGCATGCTAAAGCTCTTTAATGCAGATAATAAATTTCTCTGTCTTCTTGCAAGATGTAAAAATTCTGTACAAAAATAAAACTCCACAAATACAAAAGCTTGAACCAACCAGCAACAATGACTGTCTATATCATAAAATATATAACTAAACATAACTTGGTTATGTTTACAAGGTTCTTGCACACACAAAAGCTCAATGGCACAGGGAATGGGAGGAAGAGCTTCACAGGAGGTTAAAATATGCTTAGCAGATCATGAAGGGAAGCAGATTTTTCAGTAAGAAAGGATGGTTGATGGAAAACTTGCAACTTTTTAGCCTGGATACTTCATCTGTCCATAAATGGGATCATGTCTGAAGTAGGAGGGAGATGTTTCTGGGAAGCTAAAATGACAGAATTTCACATCTAGGATACCACTGTTGTTTCACCATACTTCTTACACTTCAGCAGATATTTTACAATTATCTAACACTGTACATTGTTAAAACCTGTTTCTGTCTACAAATAAAACACTGCTTCTAAAAACCAATCAGAGGAAAATATTAATGATGTAGGATTTTGATAGCTATCTGCATTAAAAAATAAAGATTCATTTAAATGGTCAAAAAATCTTCAAAGAAGGCTAGAAATGCTTTCTCACAAAAGTGAAGAAAGTTTAATTTGGTCTTTCTGATGAAGAAAAAAAAAAAGAAAGAAAAACAATGATCTGCTGGGGGGAAGTGTTGCTTTGAGAGACTAGAATGTACTTGCAAGGGCCTGAGCAGAAATGAGCTGTGAAAAGAACTCTCCCAGTCTTGAAAGTTTTATATTTAACACTTATTTTGCACAACAATCTGATAATCTTTTACATTTACTAGTGTTATCCCACAAAGAGTACTTATAGACAAAACCCGCTTTAGGGAAGCAATTTCCTCCCCCCACCTCTTGCTCAGCTATCTATTTATTTCCCAGTCCCACAGAAAGCAGCACCAGAACTCCAGACAAGTTTGTAAGGTCATAAGAGCTGACCTTTAATGAGTGTTTGTATCACTTCTTTGTGTCCCATCTCACAGGCTCGGAAAAGCGGGGTGTGCTTCATGACATCCAGAGCATCTACCTGGGCCTTGTGCTCCAACAGCAATTTCACTGTGCTGACATGGCCAGAAAGGGCAGCGGCGTGTAACGCTAGAAGAATTAAGGAGTAGGAAAAACAAACCACAATACCATGAGCTTCGGAATTTCACAATTAGAACAGTCAAAATAAAAATTCATTTCAACCATTTTGGTGGAAAAGGTACTTTTCAACCACAAGAAACTGAAGAGTCCTAGCAAGTGATTATATAACAACATTTTCTTGCCACAGAAGCCATAAGCAGGATAACTGTTAGCCCTGAAACATGTTTCTAAGTTGCACAAATGGAAATTTTAAGCTTAACACTACCAAGATCGGCTTATACTGAGGATTTGTGGAAAATTAGTAGCTTCTGATTAAGAGAATATTACATTATTTACTTCTGCCTCTGTTTTGTGGCATTTCTGAGACTGCCCATCACCAGTGAAAGAAACCTTTAATTATTTCTTCAATGCTTTTCTGAAAATACCTTTTTTTCCTTTCAAATAAAGTTGTCTCAACCAAAACTAACTACAGATTACCACCCAGCTGTTCCTGCTCCTCCCCCAGCCTTTCTGGAAAAAATTTTACACAAAATTTTGTACTAAGGTCATCATATCTTGCACGCACAGTATCTCCATCTTCCTGGTTTCTCCAGGAAAAAAACAAGATTACAAACCAGGTATTGCATTTTGTCTCATCTCTACAATTTATGATGTTCAGTTGAATGAAAACTACACTACTTCAGATACTTCAGAACTCAGAGTTCTAGATGTGGTGTCTTGTAACTGGAGTTGCTATTGCCATCCTGCAGGCACTGTCAGCTGGAGTTGAGGAAAATGTTGGAATACCAGTCTGACCAGTTCACAATTCTTATTGAAGGAAAGGAGAACTACACAGAGCAGTGAGATTTCAAACCAATGGAGGGCACATATACTGGTGATTTTATTTACAATTTGAATTCAAAATGCTTTGGATTATTTCCTACAGTCAGCAATCAAATCAGACAACCTACATTCTCACACTGCCTTACATGTGGAATATTTTACAGATGAAGAAAACCAAAATAATTTAGAATAAAAACACAAGAGTGCAGTTCATAAATGTGCATTTAATACAGTGAGTTCCCTGTGAAATTTCAGAGGTTTTCATCCTTAGTGAGAATTGAGTGTGCTCAAGCCAGAAAAATGTGGAGCTGTAAACAGTATCTACATGTCTTGTTTTATGTACCTACATGTATTTGTTTAATATTAAACCAGACAGGGTCAGGATCCAGCAGAGGCATTATACAGAAATACACATCATGAAGCCCAATGTGAGCTACTGCTTCTTGAACTGCAGCCCGAATATCAAAGCAGTCTGGCTTTTTGTATCTGCCAGCTACTGTGTAGCAGTGGTACCAACTCCGCACACCTTATGAAACAGTAACCCAGCACAACCTGTTACACAGGTACTAATAAAATGCTCAGGTTGTTCATATTGTCCATGAACCTAATCCAGCTGAAGTGTGTTGTCATAAAACAGAGTCTCAATATCAGTGATAGCAACTGGAACTGTGATACAGATGAATGAGGCACTGGAGTCACAGCCAGAGACACCATGAGAAGTGCTGCCTTAGTAATTGAAATCATGCTTTTGAATGACACTGATGTTTAACTGTTGCAGCTAAAAAGCACAGCAGTGCTCACCGAGCTCATGAAAAATAAGCGCATCTCCAGCAGCCATGTGAGTGGGTGGCTATCAGTAGAAATTCAACAAGAATGAGATCCCTGCCGCTTCGTACATTGGGAAGGGCCTGGTTTTCATGGTCTGACCTCAAAGTAAACTCTAGGTTCTGGTTTTCGTCCTGAATTTCTTATGAAACCAAAGGCAGTAAACCACTCCATCAGATGACACATGGGGTGTGTGTAACAATACAATAGAAAAAGAGCTGCTGTGTCAGCTTGGCTGGTTCTTCCCCCCTATCACTCATTCTGACGCAGGCATCTCGTTTCGCACTTTGTGCTCAATATTTTCTTGTAAGCCAAATTTTCTGTGATGGAGTCACGGTGACTGAAGAGATTCTTCAGCCAGCTGGTTACAATAGGCCCTTTGTTCAGCCGACAGACAGAGCCCTCTCCATTGTGCGCAGTGACGGCAGAGCTATAAAGCTGCCCCTGTAATGCTCCTGCAGCGCTGATCTCTGAGAAGAGGGAAATTCCTTTCCCTTGGTGTCATTCTCCTACACAATACTGAGAGTCTCGATGTTCTAGCAAAGCTGAATGGAGAGCTTGCTCTTTTTTAAGTAAATGCAAAAAGGCTGCGTTAACGCAACATTATAACTGAGCTTAACTGAGTCGCACACAAAAGTCAGAAACACACAACCTTGAACTCTCCTCAGCAACTGTATCCCAGGCACGGTGGCATGTACACTATTTTCTACTAGTGCATAGTTTCCCATCAGAATGCAACGCTACTTTTCCCTTACCAAAAACTGGGAATGATTAAGAACCTTTGTAAAAAAAAATCAGAGAGTGATTTACTGGCGCGCTTCCTTTAATGTTTGCAGCTCCCTATAATAAAGCCCATGCTACTGCACTTGCTTGCACAATGGTTTAGTTCAGGCTGCTCGACAGCAAGCGACAAACAGTACAGTTCCCCACTTCAAGACTATTCGTGTGTTCTCCACAATGGCACTTTAAAGTAAATGGAAAACCCATTCAGTTCCTTGGATTAAAAGCCCTACAACAAAATCAAGATTAAGAAGTGATTACATATCAGTGCTACAAAAGGTTTAAGACCGAAAGATAATAAGCCCAACCACCTGAACTATTCAAGCATGAAATCCAGACCTGAGTAATTTCAGAAACA
This sequence comes from Manacus vitellinus, assembly GCF_001715985.3. Lineage (NCBI taxonomy): Eukaryota > Metazoa > Chordata > Aves > Passeriformes > Pipridae > Manacus > Manacus vitellinus. The sequence continues at coordinate 2,993,350 of NW_021939256.1, read as the reverse complement.
CGATATGTGAGTACTGTCTGCAAAGAAGAAAACCTTCTGTAAGGAGGTTTGCACAGTAACTACATTACTCCACCTTAAGGTCTGAAACAAGTACTGTAAAGTATTTAAAAGGGAACTGTCAGGAAGTAGCAAATGTAGGTAAGACTGATAAAAGATGAAATGAGTACAATCATAGATTATATAGTTTTTAAAGTCATTAAACATGAAGACTGATATTTCATTTGTTGCAGTATTTCTTAAACTCAAAAATTACAAACTACCACAACTTGGAAAGACTGATTATTTTTCAGTTTGCTAAATTGCAAGAAAAGCAAGAATTTAGATATTTGAATAGAATTTTATGTTAAGTGTATTCTGTTTTTTGTTGAGACCCAGCATATCACCAAAGAAAATGAAAGAAATTCAAATTTTAATATGAAAATAATATTCGTACAATCTACGTTTAAAAATCCTGAACCACACAACCCTGACGTGACATTTATTTTACCATTTGTATGTTATTCGAAGTGCACTCTGAAAAGAGAAAAGCTGTTAAACTCATATCTTTTTTTCTTGGTTGAGACACTGTAAGTTTCCTAAATCTAACCATGCAGCTTAGGCTAGTTTGCATATGTATGCAGTCAACAAATACATGAAAATTCATATAAACAAACATTGCAATTATACATTCTTATCTGTTTAAAATTACATAGGAGAAATGCCCTTTATTGTATTATTGTATTTATTGTATTTATTGTATTATTCATGGATGTGTGGTCTGACTATGAGCTTGGCTGTCATTTTACTACTTATTATACACAGGTATACAGTTTTGCACTTAGCTTCTAACATTGTGACCTGGCTCTGTGTGGCACTGGGTAGTTCCTGACCTCCTCCTACACATCTTACTGTTTGAAGCTTCCTGCTATCAAACCCCTCCAATTCATGCCCAATATATCCACAGTCTCCTCTTTTTCTATATATAATGCAGAAACACTTTGACACCTGTCAGAATTGTTATCCTGTTTTTGTTGAAAATACTACATAAGTACAATATTTATACCACAAATTCTTATATTTTTTCATGAATGAGATAAATTCGTATATTATACAGGAAATTTTGAATTTCATGACTTGCATGCTTGAATCCTGAATCACTGTGCTGCATACCTATCTTTTGCTCTGGGCAGATAATGGGGTGATAAACTTGGGGGATATCAAGTTTGACTCACTTTTTGGACAACAGAAGTGCAATAGCTCTAATCTTTATTACACTACCTTTACAAACAACTATGGTACTTATGATTTTCATGATGATAATTTAGCCACTTCACTGGTTAGCTTGCTCTATATTGTTTCAAAGTATGTATTTACTGACAAATACATTTAAATAGGCATTTTCAGGGAGGGCTTTTTATGCAATTATATTTCATTTTATTCTTCAAAATACAGAACAGCTCTCCCTTTCCCAGGATCCAGATCTAGGTAGCAGGATAGCAGTACTTCTTGTTATTTTTCAAATTAACTGATACAATCCATGAAGAAAAGGTTTGTTTCTTTCCCACAATAAGGCAAAGAATTGACACTCATACATAATTAAACTAATGCAGAAATATTTTCAGGATTAAAGCACACATCCAGGAAAAGACTAATATAGCTTCTAAAAATGTTTTTTCTGATGGAAATCACACTGACCAGAAATGTCCAGTGGCTCTTTGCTGTAAAGCATCTTACCTGTGCCAGCATATTTGTCTGTCATATTGATATCAATATCCAATTTTAAAGTCAGCATAGTCCTAATAACATCATCACTGCCTTTGCCAGCTGCCCACATGAAGGATGTTCTTCCCTCAAGATCTGAGTCATCTTTTACAGAAGGATGTTTCAAAAATACTTCAACTGTTTCCTGAAAAGAAATACTGTTGAAATTAAGATTTAAAGGAATCTGTAATAACAACAAACTACTGTCTCATTTAGCTGTTTATGAAGCAAATCAAAGCTTAGTTTTTCCTTTTCATGTTTATAAAGAGTAATAACTCAACAGGAGCACTGTATTTTCTGCTATACCTTTTTCCTCACCAATAATCATAGTGCATTCTTAACTAGGAGTTTAACACTGTCATTTATTTCATAATTTTTTCTTTTTAGTGTCAGACATCATGTGTTCATCATAATGAAGAAAAAGACACTGTAGTCACTGAGAAGAAAGCAATGGGAAAAATATTACTGGTTTATCAAAACATTACTGCAATACAATGATGATAAAAATCACAGAATCATTTAGGTTGGAAAAGACCTCTGAGATCATCCAAGTCCAACCTTTTCACCAAACACCACCCTGTCAACCAGACCATGGCACTGAGCGCCACATCCAGTCTTTCCTTAAACACCTCCGGGGACGGTGATTCCACCACGTCCCTGGGCAGCACACTCCAATGTCTAATCATCCTTTCTGTGAAGAAATTCCTCCTGATGTCCAACCTGAACCTCCCCTGAAAATAATGTCCCTTTGAAATATTCTTCCAACGTATTTTTTTCTCCCATTACAAATATAACTGCACATGCAAATATTTTACTTTGTCAAACCCTAATAATTTGACTATTAAAAAAAATACTTTTGGGGCAACACAGATATATTTCGTAATATTTAATAATATCAACAGGTTCCTAATTACTTAAATATTATAAATCAGAAAAGATTAAGAAAATCTTTACAACTGAGTTGAGACTTTCCTTTGCAACTGTTACACTAAAATCTCTATTTAAATCAAAGCAAAAACATTTATTTCTTCAAATGTTGTGTTTGTGTTAAGCTCTCAGTAAACAAGTCCACTTTTTTAACCTGCTCCTAGATTCTTAATAAGTCACACAGGAAAGGAAGGAAGAGAAAGTTACAGGTGCTAGAAAAAGAATAAGGAGAAGGTTTTCCTTTTTGTACCCAATTTCTTAAAAGGCTGTGTGTTTAACAGCTAGAAAAAATCTCTGAAGAGTCACTGATAGGCTAGCCAATAAAAACTGAAAAAATCGCAGGTTTCGTTATTTTACTTTACATTGACATTTTAGTATTAACACTATTTTAGCCCTCTCCCTATGTGACCCCAAAATAGTTCTATCACTGCTCTGGATAGGATGAGAGTTTCTTGTCTATAAGGAATTAAATGCTAATAATCACAAAGGTGCTTAAATACCCAAGTACTATTGATTAGTTTGAA